>NW_028270161.1:8603475-8864880 GCF_037043375.1 Chiloscyllium plagiosum
CCTTATTAGGACTTGCTTATTTTCCTTTGGAAAGAGGATTATCTCTTGGATTTAAGGAACTTTGATCTCAGCCTTAGCTTGCTCATCCATTGTCACCTTTAAGCCATCTAATCAACTGTATGATATTAACATAGTACAATTCTATCTTCAAGAACACTCTGTTTAGCAGATAAATGGTCACATTATAACATCTAATTCACTGCACCTGATTCAAAACATGACTCCAGCCTTTCAGAGTTTATATGGCAGTTCAGTCCATTACTGTTGACAATTAACTTTTCACTAGAGCAGGCATTATGTGTTTTCTTTTCCATTTCATTTAATTTCATTTCAGCTAGCACAGCAAACTTTGGGTAACCATCTACAGGATCAATAACAGGAATTCTCTCAAATTGATTTGTCACCTCTTTACCTCTTGCAGTGTTCTGAGCATCATCCTATTTCAGAACAGAAAAATCAACACAAACAAAGGAAGATCTCTGGTCTTTTGAGATTTATATGATTTAACAAGTTACTGCTGAGCATGAAATATGAATATTTTGATCCCACAAGTATCCTGGTAGCAATGAAAGATGGCACAGTGGCACAGTGGTTAGCACTACCGCCTTGCAGTGCCAGAGACCTGGGTTCAATTCCTGCCTCAGACAACTGTCTGTGTGGAGTTTGCACATTCTCTCCATGTCTGCGTGGGTTTCCTCCAGGTGCTCCAGAGTCCAAAAATGTGCAGGTTAGGTGAATTGGCCATGCTAAATTGCCTGTAGTGTTAGGTGAAGGAGTAAATGAATGAGTCTAGGTGGATTGCTCTTCGGAGGGTCGGTGTGGACTTGTTGGGCCAAAGGGCCTGCTTCCACACTGTAAGTAATCTAATCTAAAACATTGTGAAACTTAGTCTGTGTTATGAAAGGAAATGTCAGCATTGTGTTATGTTGTCAAAGAAGTTAACACTATGCATCAAATTCATTTTTGATATAAATTCTATTCAGCTTAAATCTGGCACTGCAGTGCAGAAACTAACTTATTTTGTGTGTAAAAATTAAAAAGGCATATGCATCTCACTTTCTGTACAACTAAAAATAACAATACTGCCGTTTAGAAATTAACTAAACCAGTTTTGCTGTTGGAAGCAGATAAAAGTGCTGGGGAAATGACAATAGTTGGATAAGTGCCAGACAACTGTCATTGAGGTTTTCTTGGTATTTTATGTTCTTACTTGTATGTGATATGGTTTACATTTCTTTCAGATTCATGAATCTCTCGATTTATGTTTAAAAAATATATAATGTCATGACATAACCGAATTGAGCAGAAGAATTGGGCCAGCTTCGATCAACCAGCTTGTTCTTTTCTGCCCCTCAACAGTGGAAGCTTTTGAATTCTCCAGGTTTTAGCTAATTGAGTCATAGAGTTGTACAGCATAGACACAGACCCTTCGGTCCAACTCGTCAGACTGATCAGATATTAAGCATTAAGCTTAAACATTGTGGGAACAGAATATGTGGCAACACAGTTGGTGGTAGGCCGTTTGCTGTGATCTTAAACATGGTTGCAGACATGATATTGCTCCTCATACTTCCTTTCACACTTTGAAAATGTTTACTCTCTCCAGCTTCTAAACTGACAGTGGAAAAACAAGCAGCTTGCACTTGTCTCCTTGTTTATTTTAATTCTTGCTCAGTATCATGTTACCTTCACCTAATTTTATATCCTTATCTCTTGAGAAAATGCTTCACCAGCCTTGATATAAATCTGTGATATATTAAGTTTCCCTGATATCCTGTTCCCTAATGGGAGTAATCTTTAAAATCTTTAAATGCCAGTGGTGCTTTGGCAAAAATGAACAACTACAGTCCAGTGTTGGATACCCAACTTAAAAAGTTAGATGTACAGAATTCTTTGGGGGCCTGGGCAGGTGTGGGTGCCAATTGAAGATCATGCTCCTAGAAGATGGGCAGCACAGTGGCTCAGTGTTAGCAGTGCTGCCTCACAGCATCAGGGACCCAGGTTCAATTCCAGCCTCAGGCGACTGTCTGTGTGGAGTTTGCACATTCTCCCTGTGTCTGTGTGGGTTTCCTCTGGGTGCTCTGGTTTCCTCCCACAACTCAAAGATGTGTAGGTCAGGTGAATTGGCCATGCTAAGTTGCCCATAGTGTTCAGGGATGTGTAGGTTAGGTGCATTAGTCAGAAGTAAATGTAGAGTAATGGGTGGGTTGCTCTTCTGAGGGTCGGTGTGGACTTGTTGGGCCAAGTGGCCTGTTTCCACACTATAGGGATTCTATGATTCAAGGTCTCCAGAATGCTCTCAAATTAACAATGGAAGATGGATGGGAGGAGTGAGGGAGTGGGAGTTGGTGCTGGAGTTCATGGGCTGTGGAATAAGGGTCAGGGACACACTTATTTCCAAATAATTGCCTGTATTCCAAGTTGTTGTTTGGCCTGGGATATTGAATCTGCAATCATCCTTCTGTAATTTGGTGAATCCAAATAATCTGGTGCACATTAGTGCACAGCTGTCAGGTTCATGGGGTAAGAAGTGAAACTCTCTCCTGTGTGGTGAAAAATGTTGGGAGAGTGTGATATTTAAGCTGAAATATGAGCTTTGCATCTGATTTGACCATGTGACCACTTTGACACTTTAAGAGCTGCATGTACTAGTGATCCAAGCACCATTATAAAAGATTTGAGTCAAGAAAATAAAAATAAGAATATAGTTAATGGGGAATCTGACTCTGAATTGTGGATAAAAAACAGATAAATTGTTATTGCACTTGTTATTGAGTTGTACCACTATCCTTGACATTGGCAGTTGAGCAGTCTAATTTTGTGTCCCTTGATTTTAAAGACTTATTGAAATTCCTTTGTCCTGAATTCTTTTATAACTGGTTTCTAGCACTTGGACTGAGTTAAATAGTTCTTTTCTTTACCTGTGGTGCATGGGTGCTTATTGGCTATGCTCAAGCTGTAAATTCATGGCATATTAGAGACATTCTAGCCCACAGCAGGTTAATAATATTAGACTCACCAGCATTAAAACTCTATTTTAATGTGCTTTTGTATATTCCAGGAAAAGGTAACCACAAAAATGTCAGTGAAAGATGTATCTCTGCTGTGGAAGGGGAGGGGATATTCAGTCCCCTCACTATCACAAGTTGCTCTCCTTCTGTTTGAAGTTTCTTCCACATTTTTAAGGTGCTACATTCTATTGATCACAGATTTGCTTTTGCTAGCCACTGATTGCAATTATTTTGGCTCCACAGCAGCCCTCCTTTAAAAATTGTATTTCCAGTTTAATGTGAAAAATGCCTGCAGTATTTCAGAGTTCCAATGCATCATCATACCAATAGCATTAGAAATATAACAATTTCTGTGATGGGTTTGCACCAGCAGCTCCCAGTGATACTTGATGCTACTAACCCCAGCCCAATTAGATCAGTTACATTTCACAGTAGCATCATTTGAGATCATACAAGTGCTGGATTAGACAGTAAGTAGTCAAGCAGCACATTTCTTCAGGTGATTACATTTCTGGGATAGATTTTATAATAGAATAAGAATGTACACAACCTGTTTAAGAATAAGCCAACTTGTGTCTTCTTGGTAGAGTGTGCTATCCACATTTGGAGTGGTATTGAAACAAAGGGCTGTCATCTTAAGCTATTTACAAAATTTATTTAGAACTGCAGAAATTCTCCAAAGATCCTCAGACGGCACCTTCCAAACATGAACACTTCCAGACAAGTGCAACAGGTACATGGGAACGCCATCATCTGCAAGTTCACCTCCAAGCCACTCACCTTCCTGACTTGGAAATTATTACTGTTCCTTCAAGATCCTGGAATTCCCTTACTAAGGACATTGTGGGTCACCAACAGCACACGGACTGCGGCAGTTCACGAAGACAGCTCACCACCACCTTCTCAAAGGCAACTTGGTATGAGCAACAAACATTGATCCAGCCAGTGATCCCCATGTTCCATGAGTGAAGAAAAAAGACCAAAACTGTACACAATACCCCAGATGGGTAGGCCCAGCAGTGAATGATAGATAAGTTCTTGAGTATCAAGGGGATCAAGGGTTACAGGGAGAAAGCAGGAGGATGGGGCTGAGAAACTTACCAGCCATGATTGAATGGCAGAGCAGGCTCAATGGGCTGTATGGCCTAATTTTTGATCCTGTGTCTTATGGGGCCTCACCAACACGATACAGTTGTGACAAAACAGTCTTCTTTTTCTATTCCATTCCTCTTTGCATTTTTAGGGCCAGTTTTTTTTTAACTTTTTAGTGCCTGGGACACATGCCTGGTGCCACTTAAAGATATATTGTCTTACTGACTGTGAGACATGACATTGGAGCTTAGCTCTTACCTGCATTTGGACCAAACTCCAATGAGCCAAGACTTAAGTAGCTCTGAAAGAGCCCAAACTGAGTGTTAGTGAACAGGTAATTGCTAAGCATCAATTTGCTGATGACTTGGATATTGTTTGGGTCGGCCAAGGTTATCAAGGAAGTGTCCAAAAAATGCATGGATTTTGAAAAAAATTGCTAGATTTCAGGATTCCTAAAGACATAAGTCATAATAGAATTTATGGTATACAACTGACTTCCCAAATTGTAATTTTCACAATGAGGTACCTATTAATGAGCATTCTGATGAGCAGTTGCATTTACAGAATGAAATTTTTGCTTCCATAAGGGACTAAGCATTAATTAGAATAATCACTTAATTGAAATGTTCATCTGCATCCATTATATCAATGCTATTTTTGAGCGAGATTTTGTTTTTATTTCAATAGAAACGTCATTAGTGAACACATGCTAATCTTCTGTCAGGACACCTCCTGAAGTGTCCCCATGGTGAATGGGGAGGTATTGAATTGGCACTGAGTTAACATGGGGGGGAGGCTATGAAATACCATGTGGATGATTGGAGGCACAAGGTGATGAATGGCAATGGGGGTGTTGATACAATGACCTAGATTGGCACAGGGGTATGAGAGGCATTTATAGGGTGTGGGGCATAGATTAGAATGGAGATTGTTCAGGGCATGTAAATGGGTATAGGGCATTAAGTGGCCTAGGTTGGCATGAATGGGACATCATAGAGTGAGGGGAATGAAAGGATGAGAAAGTCCCCAGATGGACTTTCTCCCCAGGTCTCCTTGGGAACTGGCAGTTTCCTCTACTCTTCCCAACTTCCAACCCAGCCCATACTCATTATGGGAGGTGAAGACAGTTGTTTTTAACAATTAGGTTTGCAAATCTGGTATTTCCCCTACCTCTGTACACCTGACCTGGGAATAAATATTTGGGCCTTAAATTTAAATTGGTGGAAAAACATGTGCAATGAATATTGGACTGAAAAATTTTTGGAGTAATTTGCTAGACAAGACAGTAGGAGTGAAAACATTAGGACAACTAAAAAGGGACTTGAAGGCTATATTGTTACCGTGATACCATGATCTGCTTACAACCTTGATGGCTCTTCACAGTTCGTGTTAAAGCAATTTCTATGTTTCTGATTGTTACATGGTTTCTTTGAATAAAATGAATGTAATGTAATTACAGCTATTGAGAAACAAGCACAACCAATGATCACAGACAGAAAGTCTTCATTTCAAATCCTTTTTCTTGCTTGCAGTCTATAACTTGCTGACACTAATTGCATCCAAACATACCAAAGAATTACTTCTGTGTGACAAGACACAAACGAACAACTGCTCTTTTGCTCTCTTTTGGCCGAACATTTCTTTTTCACAAAGATATTTTTTGTTAACTATTCTAATGTTTAGCATTTTAACATTTTGTAAAATTTAAATTGGGTTTTTATATTAGTCAGAAAATCATTTTTAAGTTTAAGAAATAAAGATTTGTGAAGAAATTGAAACATGAAAACAGGTTATGACTGTTGAAATCCTTTTTATAAAAAGAAGTTATTTGCATTTATACAGTGTGTACCAAGTATTTTGCACAATGATTTTATTTTGAAAAACAATAATTTAGAAACAATCGAACTATTCTTCACTCAAAATATCCTACAAATGATATTAAGATGAAGAACCCGGACATCTTATTCGTTCATTGAGGAATGCTGATCAGCAACCGTCTTTAAATGGTACTGTGGGAACTGTTGTGTGAAGCAATTGGTCTGAAAGATTAATTTTGAAGCTAGTGCATGACTCCACGCACTGAGATATAGAAGAGGTGTTCACTCGTTCTTGTTGTCTGTTCTGGTGTTCCAGTCTTGTAACCTTACTTCTACTGTTAGCAACCACATATCTGAGGTTAGTATAGTATCTCTTTGGAAATGCTGATGTCTCTTACCAGTTGTAGCCTAATTAACCAATTATATGTTAATACAAATAAAAAAAAACTGTGGATGCTATAACTCAGAAACCAAAACAGAAATTGCTTGAAAAGCTCAGTAGGACTGGTAGCACCTGTGAAGAGAAATCAGCGTTAACATTGCGAATCCAGTGACCTTTCTTCAGAATGTTAATGTAATCTGTTATCTTAGTAGTATGTAATAAACTACTTGTTGAATTCAAAGGAGTGATAGCCTAGTGATATTATTGCTAGAGTATTAATCCAGGGACCCATGTAATGTCTTGGGGATCTGGATTCGCCCTAGCAGATGCTGGATTTTGAATTCAACAAAGTACCTAATGAAGGCCATGACCATGACTAATTGTTGGAAAATCTACCTGGTTCCCTACTGTCCTAGAGGGAAGGAAACTGCTGGTCTGACTGACACGTGACTCCAGATCACAACAGCCTTCTAGGCAATAAATGTTGGCCAGGCAGTGATGTCCTCATCCTGTGAATGAATAAAACAAAATATGAGCCTTTTCTACTGAAGACTTAATAATCCTTCACCACTCAATACTAGGAATCCCTATAGATTAGTATTACAAGGATTGGTGGCAATATTTCTATCCAAAGGTGATCCTACCAAATCCAATGCCAACAACAGGTGTCTCTCGCAACATGGCAGCAATGCCTTGGGAGTTGTTTCATCAGCAGTGCAAGAATCCACAGCCAGCCAAAAAGAGGGGAGAAGAAGTGTATTATACTAAAGAAGGGAGTGTCTCTTTAAGAATTCAGCAGCTTTTAACAAGAAGGAGTACAGACCCAATGCAGAGCTGGAGAAGGTGTAACAGGAATCTTCCAGCCTGAACTGCCGTCTGATCCAAAAGCCAACAACACAGCTAATGTGGTACTCTCAAGTCATTGTGCGTTTGCAGATTGCAGCAGTTTGAGAAGGCAATTCACTCCAGACTTCTCAAGGGAAATTGGGATGGGCAATATGAGTGACAACATACAGCCCTGAAAAAAAACATGCAATAAGTATATGTCATCCCAACATAGGGTCAGCAAAGGAGACTGACAACTACAGATGAATATTTTACTTTACATAATGGATAACCAGCTGTTCAGAATGACAAGGACCCATGGATTTTATTTTGTCCGATAGAGATTTGTGTGTAAAGTGTATAGCCAGACCTTTTGCCTCATCAAAAATGAAACACACAAATCACAAAGTAATGTTGCACAGCATAAATACTTTAATAAATAAAAAAAGAATTTTGTATCCAGTTTGAATTTTGGGTCAACAATGAAGACTGCTCAGTGAAACAGGGAACTAATTTTATAATACACTTATTCAAATGGAATATAGTTTGTGAAAGAGTTACAGTATGAGCAGCTAACTTCAGCAGTATAGAATTATAGGTTTCCAGAAAGGAGCTGTGACAGTGTGTTTAACCTGTCAGTGAATCGCGCTGACTCTTATAAACTGTAAATTGGCCCTAATCCAACAAGTTTATTACGTTTCAGTAAGGCAAAAAGGCTCTAACAGCATCACATCCTGAGCTTGACAATCATGGAGTATTGAGGTTTAAATTTAACATAGTAACATCCTTTCAGGAACCCAGAAAAGACTCAACAATAACAGATTAAGGAAAGCACAGACTTCGTCTGATATGCATGGGAGTTTGAGTGCCTGCTAAATTCCTGAGGATCTCTTTTCTTCTAGGTGAGTCGATAGCCTCCTGATGAGAACAAGCAACATTTTAATATTGGAATGAGGCACCTCTTCTCATGTCAGACCTGGACACCTGAACGAATTTAAAATCAGGGTCATTTCAGATCTGAAATATTAACTCTGTCTCTATTTCTCTCTCTCTCTGTAGACGTTGCCAGAGCTGCTGAGTTTTTCCAGTATTTTCTGTTTATATACCAGATTCAATTCCCCTCAAGTCAGAACTTCAAATTAGGCCCTACACTTGGAAAATGTTTCAATATTTGTTAGGGTCCAAGAGTAGGAAGAATGCTCTGGTTGGCTTCATGAAACAACTGGGATCCAATATCAGAAAGTGTTAGGGAAAACCTGCAGGTCTGGCAACATCAGTGGAGAGAGAAACAGAATTGTGTTGCAAGTCCAGTGACATTTTATTTATTCATAGGATGTGGACTTTGTTGTCTTGCATTTGTTCCCATTTCTAATTGCCAAAAGGTCAATTAAGAGTCAACCACATTTCTGTGGGTCTGGAGTCATTTGTAAACCAGACAGCAGTTTCCCTCCTTAAAGGGTAATAATAAACCAGGTGGGGTTTTTTTATTACAATCATTCCATGATCATCATTAGACTCTTAATTCCAGATCATATGTTAAAATATTGAATGCAAATTCCACAATTTGCCATGGCAGGATTACCTGGGAATTAATCTTCGAGGAGAAAGTAAGGTCTGCAGATGCTGGAGATCAAAGTTGAAACTTTATTGCTGGAACAGCACAGCAGGTCAGGCAGCATCCAGGGAACAGGAGATTCGACGTTTCGGGCACAGGCCCTTCTTCCTGAAGAAGGGCCTGTGCCCGAAACGTCGAATCTCCTGTTCCCTGGATGCTGCCTGACCTGCTGTGCTGTTCCAGCAATAAAGTTTCAACTTACCTGGGAATTAATCTATTAGCGATAATATTGCCTCCCCTATTTCAGACTGCACATCAGATCTCCAAAGTATGTAGAAATTTATTTTTATTTGGGCAATTCACTTTCACTCACCTTCATCCTGGTCGTGCTCACCTCAATTCTCCCACCATACCCACAAAATTATTTTTGGACATGAATGCAGACTAAAACTTACAATTATTACCATGACATTGCTTCTGAAATCAGGCCTGTTATCATTAGCAATGCCTACAAACAAGGCCTGAGCATTTTAAAAAAATATAATAGCTTAATATTTATTTGTTCATCTGTTAACATGATTGCCAGAGCATTACTTCTCATGATTGTGAACACATGTGCCAATAATTCCTCACCACAAACTACAACCCATACACCCTTCAGCCTGAATTTTCAGATTGGCATTAAAGTAGTATTAGTTTACTCTGTTAATGATTAATATAGCTCCAAACTAAGTGACAAGGGCAACATTGCAGTTTGAAAAGAATGAGTTGATTCCCACATTGTGTAATTCAAACAATTAAATAAAGCCAAACTTCTATTTATGTGAAAATGACATCAAACTGCAAGAGGAAGACTGTATTCTGGCAGTTTCCATGGAAACAAGGCTTCTGGACATGTCTGTCTCTTATGGCTCCTTATCCAATGGCTGTGTAGGACTTTGGAACATCCTGAAGTACAAGTTCACCTCATGCAGTTCTCTGCCAGCTCACAATATGTCCACTGCCTCCACCTTCTAAAGATTTATATCTGAGAGCTAGTGCCAGTGAGGCATTTCTCAGAGTGGTCACCAAGATGGGCCTTGAACCCCAGAGTTTAGCTGGCACATACACGCCCAGCTTTCAACCATTTTATGTCTGAAAATGGACTGAAACTCATTCTTAACCCTTTGAATTGTAAAGCGGGTTATGTTATGCAATGTTTAAATCATCAAAGAATTATTAAAGCTCAAATAATTTAATACCAGTTGCTTATTTTCCTATTTGTCACATATATGACAGTATAATTGTATAACAATCATAATGATAACAACAATAGGCTCAGTGGTTAGCACTGCTGCCTCACAGCGCCAGGGACTTTGGTTCAATTCAGCTTCAGGCAACTGTCTGTATGGAGTTTGCACATTCTCACCTTGTCTGCCTACGTTGCCTTGCACAGTCCAATGATGTGCAGGTTAGGTGGATTGGCCATGGGAAATTGCCCATAGTGTCCAGGGATGTGCAGGCTAGGTGTGTTAGCGATGGTAAATGCAGGGATACAAGGATACTGTGGGAGTGGTGGGTCTGGGTGGGATGGTCTTCAGTGGATCAATGGGCCAAATGGCCTGCTTCTGCAATGTGGGGATGCTATGAGTAAAAGTGAATAGACATAGAGATAGGGAGTCATAGAGATGTACAACACAGAAACAGACCCTTCCATCCAACTCATCCATGCCAACCAGATATCCCAAACCAATCTAGTCCCACCTGCCAGCACCCATCCCATATCACTCTAAACCCTTCCTGTTCATATACCCATCCAGATGCCTTTTAAATGTTGTAATTATATCAGCATCCACCACTTTCTCTGGCAGCTCATTCCATACACGTACAACCCTCTGTGTGAAAACGTTGCCCCTTAGGTCTCTTTTATATCTTTCTCCTCTCACCCTAAACCTATGCCCTCTAGTTCTGAAGTGCCCCACCCCAGGGAAGAGACTTTATCTATTTATCCTATCCCTGTCCTCATGATTTTATTAAATATTGCAATCTACCACAGTGTTCAAATATTTATGCTATAAATAAATTATAATAGTGATGTGTATACCCTCTTCATTAAGTTTCTATTACTTATTGTGTTGTCACATTGATTTTAGGTGTGATGTTTTTGCATAGATTTTTTCAGGGATGTTGATGGCTTGAAGCTTCACTTGGTCAGGTCTTGTACTGTGGTTATGTGAACCTCTGCATTACCTGGAATGCTTGATTAACTGACAAACTCCTGGTCCCATAAGTGCCGGTTCATAAAAAGTCGCTGTATTTACATAATTTCATTGGAACCCTCCAAATTATCTGTTTAAAGAGAGCTTTGGAGGGTTCCAGGTGCAGTTCCCAGGAAACTCCTTCAATTCTGTAGTGTCTCCATTCTCAACTCTCATGTAGGTTGTAATAGGAAACAGTCAGCAGAAAATCTAGACTAATTAACCTACTGTGAGGTCTAGAAAGCATGTATTCATGGCAGTGTGCAAACTGTCATGTCACACATGACCCACGAAGTTGCACAGTGTGTCTCTGTACTCTAAACTCCACCAACGTGACCGGTAGAATGTTGAGAGGGTCAGTTTGACATATCTTTTTTATGCACTATTTCCCTAGTTTTCTCTTGCACTGTCAGAGTCATTAAAACTGTGGATGGTTGGAACCAATCCCATTGAATCACACTATAAAACATGACTGCCAATTAAAACTTTTGCATTTGCGAAATTCCACAAATAGCTGTAGTTACTGTATATAGCAAGTTAATAAAAATAAATGCTGTTTTCAATATAAAAGCAAAATCTACAATATTGTATAAAGAACTTCCAAACAAATCAGTTTTACCCTGATTGAATATTGGTTATCAAGAATTTTTCCAAGATTTTTTGGAATCAAGATACAGTTTGTATTGATGGATGTCAACAATTAAGGAAGTCTTTTCTACTTGTCAGAAAACAGTTAGGTAGTATTTGTAATCAACTTACTGTTTGCTACCTATTGTGCAGCTGCTACCATAATTCTGTTAAAGATGGAGGACTAACAAAGGGACGAAAATTTCACTCGACAGGTTCACTATATCGATCCCAGATGAGAATGGCTTATCTTATGAAGACAGGTTGAGTAGTTCAGGCATATTCTGACTGGAGTTAGAGAAATTAGAGGAGATCTAATTGAGGTATACAAGGTGGAAAAGGGGATTGGCAAAGTAGAAGGATGAAAGGATGTATTCTCACATGGGGCAATGTAGAATGAGGTCATAATTTTAGGATAAGGGATTGCAGATTTAAAAGAGTTGAGGAGAAATTACTTCTCAAGTGGTCATGAATCGGTGGAATTGAGAGGCCCAGCATATACTGGATGTTGGGATAAGTAGTAAATTTGAGGAGATCGACCGGGTAATCCAAGATGGAGGATGGGAAAAATTTCTGGCTGTAACAGGCAACTCCTTTTTTGAGGTATTTTAGGTGTTAGTGGTGATTTCCTCAAATTCCTGGAGCAGCAACTACTGTTTTAAATGCTATTGCATTGTTTCGGAACTTTGGGAAAAAGAAGTCAAAACAATAGCACTTCTAAAAGGGAGAGGAAGCACATGGTGAGGTCAGTGCAAGAGAGAGAGAAAGAAACCCACACTGCTAACTGACACAGCAGTGAACCTGCACAGTTACTGTCTTTGCTGTTTGAATTCATGTATCGCTGGACATCGGATTGCGTCTAGGAAAATTAACAAGCAGTGAAATTCACAACTGATCTTGGAGGAACCTGTTTGGGAGAGGTCACAGCACAGAAACAGATAAGTGAACAGTTTTAAGTGCAGCCTTACTATAAGTCTGCAGTAGTGAGTAGAATGGGTTCTTTCTTGGTTATATGTTTTATTGAGATACGTCTCTTAATTAAAATTAAAAATATAAGCCATAAATATTAAGTTAGCCTGGAGCAGTGTTTTGTAGATGAATAAGACAGTGCTATTTTCTGGATCTATGATTGAAAGAAGTAAAAATGGCCTTTAGTAGAGTGATACGCTCTTCTTGTTGGATGTGGGAGTTTAAGGAGAGTTTACGGGTTACTGAGGATTTATCTGCAATAAATGCAGTTGGTTGCGAATCCTATCAGGTCAAATGGATCGATTGGAGCAACAGATTGGAGCAATGAAGAATTTACAAGAGGAAGGGGGTGTGATGGATGGCAGTTATAGGAAGGGAGAAAAGCCGCAGATACAGTCACACAGATGGCTCTTCTCAAATGATGAAGTGAATCAATACTGTGACTGGAGTGTTATCAGCTTAGATATGGAAACTGTAAAGGTTCTGCCTTTGATTGCTGTATCTGTGCTGCTTTGACTGATGCCTATCAAGCAGCAGTTGGGCAGTGCAGTTAAATGGGTTGTAAAAAATGGGTGAGGGCAAATTAGGGCAAATTAGTGTGTGCTTCTGACCACTACCTAGCTTCCCTTGTAGGAAAGGTGCAAGGCTACACATTAGCTGAGCCTTGTGCTTGTCTGTTATTATCCACACATTGTAAAATGTCTTGGACCACAGACAACAGCCAAGAAGGACCCGCTGTAGTTCATTGTTCATCCCTACTTGTAACCCAGCCAACGCCAAATTATAAAATACCAGTTTAGTGGAGCTAACAATTGATTGATTGAATATGTGTCCAAATTCTGTAATTTATATTAGGAGCGAAAACTGAAATTGCTGGAAAAGCTCAGTAGGTCTGTCAGCATCCATGAAATGAAATCAGAGTTAACGTTTCGTGTCGAGTGACCCGCCCTCAGAACTGATGGTTGCTAGGAAAATGTTGGTTTATATGCAGAAGATAGGGTGGGGAGAGGGGAGAAGGAGTAAAAGATGGGTGGGGATAGGGCCCAGAGAAAGAGAGAAGAGCAGTTAGACAGACAAAGGGGTTGTTGATGTTTTGACTGGGAGGGTGATTAGCTTTTAATGGGGGACTGTTCGTGGCTAACAATGGGCTAACAATTTTGTTCTGTTCATCTCAGTAATTTGTATCAAAGATTTGAACCAATTTAACTGTACATTATTTTTGCATAAAATGATAGATACCCTGCAATACAATTTTGCAATGAAAACCATTTATTGTTGTTTACCAATAACTACAATGTAAGCAAAAATATGGCATGAGTTATGTGGTGTATTTTAGCAGAAACATATGAGCTAATTATTGTTTAAAGTATTTTACAGATCCTTTTTTTATCATATTAGAACATACTGTTTTCTCAAAACATGTTTTATATTATTTTTAGATTTATTACAGCCATAGATATATGCCGAAGAAGCATCAAAGTAAATTGTAGGGAAGCTGGGATTCATCCATCTGATTGATGTTAATCCACAGGATGAATCAGTGATCTGAATCAATCTCACAATCATTTTGTCATGTTCGAAATGAACCTGCCTCCATCCCCTTATGAGCAATTCAACATAATTGGCTTAACTCATCACTTTATTAAACAAAATTCTTTTGGGGACACATACACACACACACAATATATATATATCAGAAGCACTGTGATTCTCAGTATACATTTCATTATTAGTAGCTAGGCCAAGTCCAGGATTTGATAAGTGGTCAGCATTGAAGAATTAAGAAAAGGTAAGTAAATGAAGGTGAAGTGCTTCACAGGACAAGTCTTTCCCTGATTTTGTCTGTAAAACACAGATTGGAATCTCCAATTGCTAACCTATTATTTGTGGTCAGAGTCAAGGATGTACTTGCAGTCGCAGGAGCAAGTATAGGAATAATTAGGTATGGTTGCTGTACCTCAGATGCTGCAAAGCAAAAGGTACCATTTGATTAAAGCTCTGAATGTCCTCATAGGGAAATTTGGATGAGACACCAAGGCAAAATGATGAAACAAATAGGAAAGATGAACTAAATCAATATGCGAAGGACTTGGTAGGTTTGTAGATTGTATCAGCAAGTTAAGAGTCATAGAATCATAGAGATCTACAGCCAGGAAAAAGATCCTTCAGCCCATCATGTCCAGGTTAGTCACTACACCTGACGAAGGAGCTCCGAAAGCTTGTGCTTCAAATAAATCTGTTGGATCATAACCTAGTGACTTCGTCCACCCCAGTACTTCCACATCAAGTTAGGCATAAACAGTCACCTGTTTTTTGAGATTAGATTAGATTCCCTACAGTGTGGAAACAGGCCCTTCAGCCCAACAAGTCCACATTGACCCTCCAAAGAGTAACCCACCCAGACCCGTTTCCCTCTGACTAATGCACCTAACACTATGGGCAATTTAGCATGGCCATTTCACCTGACCTGCACATCTTTGGACTGTGGGAGGAAACCAGAGCACCCAGAGGAAACCCAAACTCCACACAGGCAGTCACCCAAGGCTGGAATCGAATGTAGGTCCCTGGTGCTGTGAGGCAACAGTGCTAACCACTGAGCCACTGAGCCACTGTGCCACCCTCTTTCCCCCTTTCCAACACTTGGCCCATAGCCTTGCAAGCCTTGGTGCTGAGTAATACAAGGACTTTGAGGTTGTGGGAAATATTTTCTTAAATAGAAGATTGTTCTACAAATCTTGAATTCAAAACATTGAGGCTGACCACATAAGATGACACAAATGAATCTCAAAGAGGGAACGAAGCTTCAGAAGAACAACAGGAAAAGTGGCATTGATCAATCGCAGAGGCGAGGAGAGGCCAAAGAAGAGACAAATCAGAAGCAGAAGGTGAGAGACCAGAGTGGCTCTCAGAAGTGCTAGTTGATATGAAAAATATCAGCCGATTGTTTTTCTTTCATTCAACTGTCACCATTTCCCATGCTGGGAATCTAACCCACATTTCCAGAACATTACCTGAATCATTGGATTGCTAATCCAGCAACAATATCTCTACTCCATCTCATCGCCACTTACCATGAATAAATTGGCTTCCACATTTCCCTTAAACACTGACTACTGGCTACAACTGCATCATTATCTATGATGCACTTTGGACTGTGCTGAGGGTCATGAAAAGCACTGCGTAAATGTAAAGTTTCTATTCTTTATTTTTGGGGCGGCATGGTGGCTCAGTGGTTAGCAGTGTTGCCTCGTGGTGCCAGGGATCCAGGTTCAATTCTACCCTTGACTGACTGTCTGTGTGGCGTTTGCACATTCCCCCTATGTCTGCGTGGGTTTCCTCCAGGTGCTCCGGTTTCCTCCCACAATCCAAAGATGTGCAGGTCAGGTGGATTGGCCATGCTAAATTGCCCATAGTGTTCGGGGATGTGTAGGCTAGGTGTAATAGCCATGGGAGGTACAAGGTTGCAGGGATGGGGTCGGATGCTCTTCGGAGGGTTGGTGCAGACATGTTGGGCCAAATGGCCAACTTCCACACTCTTATGATCCTATGGAAGGCACAGAAAATATTTTAAAAACTACATGATCCTTAACATTTCAAGCAAGAAGAATTATAAGCAGTACTGCAATTGTGATTAAGTCAGTCAGTTGGACTTTATAGAATATGAGTTCCCTGAATGGGGCTGTTGATCTAGTCCAATCAGGAGCCTTAGTTTTCTTAAAAGGTTGAGTGTCAGAGATATGGACACTCTGGTGGCTGACTCGGTATAACACAGTACTATAGTTAAGGACTGTTCACGTGCAACTAAAGGCAACTTGGGAATTGGTTTCCAGCCTCTGCAGAGTTATTTCAGGAATGACCGGAAGCGACAAAAAATATAACAGAATATGTGTGACCACAGACAGAAAGAATGCACTTCAGTGTAAATTCAATGTGGCATAATAGATATGTGTAATGCATTTCCTCTATTATTTCTGTTCAGGTAATATCAGTTTGCAATGGGATAGAATTCCAAATTAATTGGCTGTAACTGTAGAAAGTACCTCATGGTTCTTGCTTGGGGTTAAATGAAGTATTTTGAAGGAAAATAACTAGGTCAGACATTTCTCTTGGAGCACTGAGTTAATCCAGTGTGCATCAGAGAGCAGAGAATCCTGGATTGTTAATAGAAGATGGTTTGCATTGTGTTGAGTTTACAACCAGGAGTGTAAATATTGACGGCCATTATCTTATTTATTTTTTGTTTCAGATAATCATGGATTAATTTAAGTTTGAATTTTTTCAGCAGTTTTGGGTGAGACCTAATTGGGGTTTGAAGCAGTGTATGGTTTTCCTCTTAGAAAGGAGCATATAACAGTTCAGGGATCCCCTCCCCTATCAGCTTTCCGTAGAGACCACTCCCTCCGCGACTCCCTTGTCAGATCCACACCCCCCACCGACCCAACCTCCACTCCCGGCACCTTCCCTTGCAACCGCAGGAGGTGCAACACTTGCGCCCACACCTCCCCCCTCACTTCTCTCCAAGGCCCCAAAGGAAACTTCCATATCCGCCACAGATTCACCTGCACCTCCACCCACATCATCTACTGCATCCGCTGCAGCCGGTGTGGCCTCCTCTATATTGGGGAGACAGGCCGCCTACTTGCGGAGCGATTCAGAGAGCACCTCTGGGCCACCCGGACGAACCAACCCAATCACCCTGTAGCACAGCATTTCAACTCCCCCTCCCACTCCACCGAGGATATGCAGGTCATTGGACTCATCCACTGCCAAACCACAACAACGCGACGGTCGGAGGAGGAGCGTCTTATCTTCCGACTGGGAACCCTCCAACCACAGGGGATGAACTTGGACTTCACCAGTTTCTTCATCCCCCCTCCCCCCACCTTGTCTCAGCCGAATCCCTCCAGCCCGGCACCGCCTTCCTGACCTGCAGTCTTCTTCTTGACCTCTCCACCTCCATCCTACTCCGACCTATCACCCTCACCTTGACCTCTTTCCACCTATCACATTTCCAACGCCCCTCCTCCAAGTCCCTCCTCCCTACCTTTTATCTTCTCCTGCTGAACACTCTCTGCTCATTCCAGAAGAAGGGCCCGTGCCCGAAACGTCGAATCTCCTGTTCCCTGGATGCTGCCTGACCTGCTGTGCTGTTCCAGCAATAAAGTTTCAACTTTGGTAGAAAGTTAACTTGGGTAACTCAGGTGAGGAGTGCTTGATTAGAAATTGGGAAGTTATTGATGGATGAGAAAATTTAAGCTTAATGAATAATCAAATAAGAAGATTTCACACTTCATATGAATGAACTGCGACAATCAGTTGAGTGGAACTGAAAGAGAGATAGAAGGGTAACTTCTCTGGATGTGGAGCTGTAAAGTGATGTTTTTGGAATGTTGCTTGAAAATGTTGTTTTGCTGTGTGCCTTGAGATCTTTCTGTTGTCTATATTTAGAAAGAGAAAAAATAAACAAACAAAATAAACTGTGTATACAATGTATTCCTGCTTTGTTATTTAAGAAAGGTTACAGCCTCAAGTAACTATCTTTAAGCAAATGACAACCACATTAAAGTATAAAACACTGATCTGTCAAGTCAGATTTCATTCTTTGATCTGACCTGTCAGTTGTAAATCAGCTGGGATCAGATCACTGCAAATACAGAATGAGCCCTGTCTCTCAAATGATGCTGTATGTTAGCTAAGGCTAATATGTAAATAGCCACTAGTGGGTGCATGAGAGCTATTTACATGGGATTTCATCCTTTTCCCCTGATTTTTCCAGGAAGCAGCTTATTCTAACACAACCAAACTAAGTTTTAGAGGCAATTCTGCTATTGGAGCGAACTTGATACTGCAATTCTGCAATTCACAGAGTGAAACCACGACCAGTTAACATTTTCAAAGAATGAAATTAAATTTGGAAATTTCAGGTATTAGCATAAGAATCAGTGGAGATGTGGTTTATTTTTGAATGTGGTATTACGCTCTAGAATGCAGGTGGAAACAGGTTCAATTGTACCTTTCAATGGGACAACTTCATGAAATTTCTTATCTGTACACTGTCTCTTGGCAACATGAGCCAAAGTCACAGAATTAATGTTCATATGTACACTCACAACACTAAGCTCTGCCTCATCACCACCTCTCTCTCATCTGCTCCACCTTTGCTAAATTATCCAACATTCCAGTTCTAGATGAGTGAAAATTAAATTAAATTCCAATTAAATATTAGGAATCCTGAAGCTATTGCTTTCTATTATCGATCCCAACTTCATCTCTTAGTCACGACGCTATCCTGCTCCCTGACAATAGTCTGAGATTAAGCCAATCTGTTTGCAGCCTTTGTGTCATGTTTGACTATGAAGTAAGATTCTGGCTTCATATATCTGCTATCACTATCAATGAATACTTCCCTTTAATACTGCTTGACCTGGTTCCTGTCTCAGCTTATCTGCTTCTGAAACCTTTGATACTTCTAGTTTCAACTATTCCAATGTACTCTGTGTGACTTTCCACATTCTACCCTCCATAAGTTTCAGGTCATCCAAAACTCTGTTGCCTGTGTCTTAATTCACACCAATCCTGAGCCCGCTGACCTACATTGGCTCTGGATCAAAGAACATCTTGACTTTAAAATTCTCAGCTTTGTTTTCAAATCCCTCAGTGGCATCAGCGCCTCCCTATCTCTGTAATTACCTCCAATCAACAACCTTTCAAAGTATCTGCACTCCTCTGAATCTGGCCTTTTGAACCTTTTTGGTTCTAATTGCTCCACTTCTGGTACCTCCAGTTACCTGAGGAACAAGCTGTGGAATTCCCTCGCTAAACCTTTCCACCTCACTTTCCTCCTTTAAGACACTCCTTAAATCTTATGACAATCTTAATATCACCATTTATGGCTGTGTGTAATACTTCATGGTTAAACACACTGTGTTTAAGAGACTGAAGACATTTCATTATGTTGAAGGCATATAATAATATAGGTTGATGTTGTTTGGTACAGTCACACAATGATGCCTCATTCTGTCCTTATCCCATCATCTCACCTATTTATTTTCTTGCAAATGTCACTTGACAGTGATCAGCAGTGCAGCTTTGGTTTGATCTGTCCCTTCAATTCTACAGGTCCAGGTGATTGGATGCTTGCAGCACTGTCGCTCCAGTTGATGTGAATTAACTCAACATTCATTGGCAACTGCATCTTGAGTGTCCCTTTCTCTGAGCCAAGAGGCCCAGGTACAAACCTGCCTACGCCAGAGATAGTAGTAATATCTCTGAACAGGTTGATTTGGAAAATATCTTGGTGATTTCATGTTGAGTCTTCTTGGTCAATGTGTCTCCAGCTAATCTATTCAGGAACCAAGGGAATATATTTGCCATTGTTTGATTATGTTACAACCACCTTGAGATCATATGGATATCATAGCAAATAAAAGATCTGGTACGTAAAGGCAGTGAATTAAATTTTAATGCAAAAAAAAAGTGCATGAGCTAACATTTACCTTGACTGATATCCTTAGCTCTTTCATTAATGTTATTAACAAATTACTCCAACTCTTACACATTAGGAATTATTGTACTTCAGAGCTAAGAGATGGCAGCATCCATGCAGATACAGGATAGTAAATTATGAGGAGAAATTAGGCCTGTTTTCTGCAGAATTTAGAAGGCTAAGGTATGATCTGATCAAAGTCTTCAAATTATTAACAGGGAAAAAACAGGATAGATCGAGACAAACTATTTCCACTGCGTTGACATTCTAGGAGTAGGGGTTATAGTCTGAGAATCGGGCCAGACAATTCAGTAGCAATGTTAGGAAGCACTTTTTTTATTATTCATTGACAGGATGAGGGTGCCACTGGCTAGGCAGCATTTATTTCCCAGAGGGCAATTAAAAGTCAACAACGTTGCTGTGGGTCAGGTGACACATGTAGACCAGACCAGGTAAGGATGTCAGTTTGTTTCCCTCAAGGACATTAGAGAAACAAATGGGTTTTTCCAGCAATTGATTCATGGTCATCATTACACTCTTAATTCTAGATATTTATTCAATACAAATTCCACTATCTGCCACGACAGGATTCAAACCCAGGTCACCAGAACATTATCTGGGTCTCTAAATTAACAGTCTAGTGATAATATCCCAGGTCATCACTTCCCCACTTCTACACACAAAGATTGGCAAATGTTTAGAACTCTCTTCCACAAATGGCAGTGGATGTTGAATCAGTTGTTAGTTCTAAATCTGAGATGCATGATTGTTTTGTAAAGAGGAGATATGGGCCCAAGGCAGGAAGTTGGAATTTGGTCACAAATCAGCCATGATCTTACAGAATGGTACCACAAGTTCAAGGGGCTGAATGGCCTAGACCAGTTCCAATATTCCTAAATGAAATTATTAAATAACTTGGGTTGGCGTTTTCACTTTTTTCAAGGTTTAATATTTAATGGCATTATATTCATGTGGGAGTTAGGCACAGCCATAAAGACTTGCATTCATGACTTATCCCTAATTGCCCTTGAGATGTTGCTGGTGACTGCCTCCTTGAACCAGTCAGTCCAACCATAGTGATGTTTGGAAGGGGATTGGCTGCTTTATGTTGGCAGAATGGAAAATCTCACTGCAAGCTCACAAGCGTCTTTTTCTCTGAACTTTATTACTAGGAACTGAATCACAAAATAAGATTTAAAAAGACATGTTTTAAAATGTGAAAAGTAAATTAGAATTGTTTTGCGATGCTTATGTACTGAATCCAGACACAGGTCAATTATGTATTCCCAACATAACTTGTACTAATTACTGATCAATAATCCATATAGTGAAGGTATTCTTCAAATTATCCCTTCCTTCCTTCCTTCTTTCAATTTGAATTCAAAAGGTGGGTGAATAAATGTGAATATATTTGACGAGAATGTCACTTGACTCACCATGCCAGAACCAAGAAATAATAGATGTATTTAACAATAAGAAGGTTCAGGCAGACATTTCCTATTAAAGGTCTGGTCAGGTTTAATTACTATAACATGGATGAAGAAACAAATACAAGCACAACTATAGGATCAACACATATATGGGAATACCATCCCCTTCAGGTTCCCTTCCAAGCATCTCACATCCTGACTTGAAGATATATCACTGCTCCTTCAGTGTCACTGGGTCAAAATCCTGCAACTCCCTCTCTAAGAGTAGGACTGGTGAGTCTTTTATCAGTGATACAGAAATTATTGGAGAAGATTCCTAGGTATAGGGTTTACTTACGTGTGGAGAATTGTGAGCTTATTAGTGATAGGCGGCATTGATTTGTGAGAGGAAGGTCATGTCTCACAAATTTGATTGAGTCTTTTGAGAGAGTGACAAAAATGATTGATGAGGTCAGGTTTGTAGATGTTGTCTATATGGCAGGCCTTTGACAAGATCCCTCATGGCAGGTTGATACAAAAGGTGACTGCCTCCTTCCATGGAGATGATATTAGTTTGAGTTGGGTTGCAAATCATCAGCCAATTCGACATACTTTGCAGATAAACTGGAACATCCAATATGACCAGTTAATGATTGGCAGTGAGATCTCTGGCTCCTAATTCAATCTATACCTGAGGGAATTAAAACCAGCTGAAACACCAAAATTGCTATCCTGACTAAGATTAGCTCATTTGGTATGGACCAAGGATGAAGGTCTGTACACAGGATTGTGGTGGTGGGGTGAGGTGGGGGGGGGTACCCCTTCATGCTGTGGAGATTTGTTGGTTTCACTAGAGAGTTTGCATTATTCCCATAAATGGAGTCATATCTTTTTGTATTCCAGAAAGAAAACCAACAGGGAAAACACATGTAAATCCGATATCCAGGCAGACCAAAAAGAGAGAAAGAGAAAAAGAACAAGTAGCCGACAAAGAATGTGAGAAAAAGAGAATGAGGAATAGAAGACAAAAACATGTCAATTATTGTAAAGGATAGGAGGGAATACATTAATGTCACATCCATCCACTGCTGTCTCTGTGAGTGATGAGGCTTGCTGCTTTTGGCCATGTTAATGTTTTTTCTTGTGAATGTACATCTCAGATATAAAGCTTGTAATTGGAAAAACTCGCACCTAGGATTTGCCCAATGTTGACAGCGCTGTCTAAATATAATGTCTTCCAATTATCCACTGTTGGCAGAAAACCTCTTCGCTGATTGATGAAGGAGACTGTACTTTGTTGAACTGAGTTTATAGAGACTGACTGACTCAAGCTAATTAGATTCTCACATCCAACTGACTGAAAAATAATCAATGCTTCCTTTAGCCATATTTCTGTGTTACCTAGATACCTATTAAATTTGATGCATGCTAATAAAAACTGCATTTGTGTCTTTTATTGCAAGCTTGTTACAAATTGTGTTATACACACTGTTATCTACGTCCTTAAAGGAATAATTTGAAAAAGAAAAGAGGGAAGATCAACATTCATGCAGCACCTTTCACAACCAGCAGACATCCCAATGCTTTATAATCAATGACATACTTTTTGACATGTAGTGGCCACTGTAATGTGGGAAACACAGTACAGCAAGCTGTCACAAACAGCAATCTGACAATGATGTTTTTTTAATAGGTATTCAGTAATACTAATTGTGAAATAACTATTGACCAGGGCAGCAGAATCCCTGGGCTTCATTTAAATTTTGTTATGGAATCATAGAATCCCTACAGTGTGGAAGCAGACCATTCAGTCCATCAAATCCACACTGACCCTCTGAACAACACCCTACCCAGACCCACCCCTCTACTCTATAATCCTGCATTTCTCAATGCCAATCCACCTCACTTATGCATCCCTGAACACTGTGGGCAATTTAGCATGGCCAATCCACAAAATTGCACATCTTTGAACAGTGGGACAAAACCAGAGCACCCAGAGGAAACCCACGCAGACATAGGGACAATATGCAAATTCCACATAGGCAATCGCCCAAGGGTGGATCAAACCCAGGTCGAAAGCACTGTGAGGCAGCAGTGCTAACCACTGAGCCAACGTGCTATCCCTTTGCATCTACCTTGAGAAATCTAAGAGGTCCTTGGTTTTAACACTTCATCCGAATGGCAGCCCTTCCAAAAGTGCAGTAATCCCCTCAGTGCTCCACTAAATTTTCAGATTAAATTTGTGTACTCAAAGCTACCTTTCGTACAGTCTCTGTTCACTCCTATAAAGGGGATTCTATCTTATTCTCTTCTTTGGCCATGACTTTGGTGTGTGGCAGGAGGCACATAGGCATACTACAGATGTTCTGAAGAAGGGTCACTGGACCTGAAACATTAAAACTGCTTTCTCTTCAAAGATACTGTCAGAGCTGCTGAGTCTTTCCAGCAATTTCTGTTTTTGCTTCAGATTTCTGGCACAGCTCTTTGCTCTATTTTAGTATTTTGATACAGATGGTTGGTTCCATTTACTAAAGGACATTGGTAAACCAATCGCAATATCCCAAAAATCTCTCGCTTTCTGGCGACTTTCTTTTTCTGGATACCAGTTTTTATTTATAATTTTAATTATCCTGAACTCAAATTCTCTTTAGTTATTTGAACCCATGTTTAACTAGAGAATGGATCCCTTTGGCCTATACATTAATGACCCTATTAGTGAACCTCGCCCTTTTAAACTTATAAAAAGGGGAGGGTTCAGCGCTATTGGATAGGATTCCTTCTTCAGATATGGCAGTTTCCAGAAAGTTACTCTCTGCAAAATGTTAAAAAGAACTACTGATGAAGGCTTAGACTCTGATTCCGACCCTACAATTGTAATTGGCTAATACTATAGACACCACTTGAGGTTTCTGCTTTAATTCAGAATAATTCAGAAGATACCAATCAAGGCTTTTCAACTCCCTTTTTGCCTATGTTAACGCAGCTCAAGCCTGAGGAACTGACACTAATTTTCAAACACAATATTGCGTAAAAGAGAAAACAAGAATTAAAGCAGAGTCCAGTAAATGTGTGAGAGGTGTTCAAAGATGTGCAGTTTGGTGGATTGGCCATGCTAAATTGCCCATAGTGTTCAGGGCTGTGTAAATGAGGTGGATTGGCATTGGGAAATGCAAGGTTATCGGGTAGAGGGTGGGTCTAGGTGGGGTGTTGTTCAGAGGGTCAGTGTGGATTCGATGGACTGAATGGCCTGCTTCCACACTGTAGGGATTCTTTGATTCCATGACAAAATTTAAATGAAGCCCAGGGATTCTGCCCGAAACGTCGATTCTCCTGCTCCTCGGATGCTGCCTGGCCTGCTGTGTTTTTCCAGCATCACATTTTTCAACTCTGGTCTCTAGCATCTGCAGTCCTCACTTTCTCCAGGGATTCTGCTGCCATGGTCAAAATATCTATCCAAGTCAAGTTACAATGTAATAACAAGAAATATTGCAAGCGTTTTCTGAAATAAATTTTTTTGTCTTACATACCAGAGCAAGTATAGAGGCTTGGAAAACAGGACATGGTGTTACGATAATGTTATAAACCATATATAGTTAGAAAAAAACTGCATTGCCTGGTTAAAATTGCCCTTTGAAGGTCATACTGGTTTCTTTTATTACTCTGCAAATCTTCACACTCTGCCTCCAACACGCTCCATCTAAGTGGGTCATTTGACAGAGTTCCAGTTGCTGCAGACATGAGGTGAGATGGCATTCTCCACTCCAGACCAACATTTGAGATATAAAAGTGCCACTAATGAAAATGGATCCAACTCATTGACATTGGGGCAGCGAAGTGACTCAATCGTTAGCACTGTTGCCTCACAGTGCCAGGGACCCGGATTCAATTTCAGCCTCAGCCAACTATTTGTGTGGAGTTTGTAAGTTCGCCCGTGTCTGCGTGGGTTTTGTCCGGTTTCCTCCCACAGACCAAAGATGTGCAGGTTAGGGTGATTGTCCATGCTAAATTGCCCCATTGTGTTCAGGGGTGTGTAAGTCAGGGATAAATGTAGAGTGATAGGGTAGGAGAATGGGTCTAGATGGGATATCATTTGGAGGGTCAGTGTGGATTTGTTGGGCCAAAGGGCCTGTTTCCACACTGTATGGATTCTTTATAAATTATTCTAACCTGCTGAGAATCAGGCTTCACCAGGTTTGTATGGTCAGATAGGCTTTAAGTGTAGAGTTTATTATTCTCAGGTTTAAGTTCAAGATCAAATAGCCTGACTTGGCATTTTTTCTGACAAGTGGATTTTTAAAAATTGTTCTTCTGAAAGATTCATTCCAGTTAAATGGTGACTTGCCTGCTTGGGAAATATCTCCAACTCTCACAAAAGTAGTATTCGTGGAATCATAGAGGGAATATTGTAACCCCTGAAAACAGGTGGGTGTTAAATCTGAAAGAAACAAAGCACAGCACGTCTGGTAGCATCTGTGGAGAGAAATCAAAATTAATGGCAGAACTGTTCTGAGGAAGGGTCACCGGACCTGATGAAGGGCTTTTGCCCGAAACGTCAATTTTCCTAATCCTCGGATGCTGCCTGACCTGCTGTGCTTTTCCAGCACCACTCTAATCTAGACACCGGACCTGAAACGTTAAGCCTGATTTCTCTTCACAGCTACTTTCAGACCTGCTGAGCTTTACCAGCAATTTCTGGTTTTGTTTCTGTTTTGCAGTTCTTTTGTTTTTTAAATCTGAAAAAGTTGGGTGGGAACTGATGTGGTCGACTGGAATCACAAAGAAGACAGGCAAATGAAGGGTTCAGAGGCTCCAGATCACCTGTGTCTCACTCTGCAAAGTATAATCTATGTTTCCTTGCATCTTCATCCACATTGTAAAAGTATAATGGCAATGAAGAATAGCTGCAACCTGGAGTGGGTGATGTGTTTATTTTGTTGTCGGAGAACATGTGCTCTATTTGTGATTGATATAAGGCCTTGCCATTGGAATCATAAAATCCTTACCGTTTGGAAGCAGACCATCCGGCCTATCGAGACCATACCGACCCACCGAGGAACATCAAATGCAGACCCAGCCCCATTATCCAATCCCCTTAATCTTGCATTTCCCACAAGTATTCCACCCTGGATACTATGGGGCAATTTAGCAAGGACAATCCACCTAATATGAACATCTTTGTACTAGAGGGGAAACCAGAGCATCCAAACTTATCAGGCATTTACATCAAACAGGTTAAAGATATTTGTAATCATAGGTTTCTGTATGTGAGCCACAGGTTGAATACAAATCCTGGCCACAGGCGATCTTGACCATATTACAAATTGATCACTGTCATCTTTGTGAAACAGTAGCAGTGTGATTCTGATTAAATCAGAAGCATGATTTAAAATTGATTGTAGTGTTATCCATTATCCCTGACTTTCTTTTCTGCAATTGTCCATTTCCTTTTGGTTTTTTGTATCCTGGTATTCAGAACATATAACTTCTGTCAGCATGAAGTGATATTTTGATTTGTCTCAGTTCAGTAACTTCCACTGCCACAAGGGAGCAGTTTGGTTCTATAACTTGGTGCACTATCCAATGTTAATGTATAAATCTTGTCTCCTGGAAATGAACTTAAGAAACCCTAAGATTATGCTGTGGTTTTTATAAATGCTGGCATTTTGTAATAATTTTGTAACAGGTGAAAATTGCAGCTTTTGAAAGGTAATTTAACAAGTAGTTCACTTTGTTTCCAATAATAAGATTGCTGAAATGGAAAGACTTGTTTCAAGGATTGCAGTTATTGTAGTTTTGTTTCTTTCAAGGTCAGATTAATGGCTACTGGTTCTTGAGGTGTTGAACCTTTATGTAGACTGGATTCATGTCAAGTGCCAGTGTATTTCTCCGAGAAACTGAAACAATATTGTGTGTTAAGGATGTATAGCTTTGCTCAGCTTCTGCACATTGATGCCTTATTACCTGGTGATCAGTTGATGAATTTCAAACGCTTGTCACCCTAGTCAGCATTCTGCTATGTCATCACATTATCCACAATGGAAACAGGCTGCTCATTACCAAAACATACTCAAGGTTAAATTAAGGGGTGACTGGAAATTGGAGTTGAAGGGTGATGTAGCAGTAATGTCATTGGGCTAACAGTCCAGAGCCCAAGCCTTATGTTCTGAGGGCATGGGTTTGAATCCGCACATGGCATCTGGTGAAACTTGAATTCAATAAAAACCTGGAATAAATAGTTAGCCAAATGACAACTAAACAATCACTGTCAATTGTTGGAAAATCCTAAACAGAAATTGCTGGAGAAACTCAGCTGGTCTGTGGGATGGAAGAGAGTTAACATTTCAAATCCAGTGACCCTTCCTCAGGATTGTGAGTAGCTGGACACAAGCCAAATTGGGGGAGAGGTGGGTGGAGATAGAATCCAAAATGAGATATGAAAGAGGTAGGGAAACAAGGAGATTATGGACAGCAGGTCAGGACAAATGAAAAGCTGAATAAGAATCATAAGAGCTCAGAGTGAGAAAATGGGTTACGTTTAATACAATCACCCATTCCCACATACTCCATGCCCATTATCACATTATATGGAATAAAAAACTGAAAAAACTGTAAATGCTGTAAATCAGAAACAAAAATAGCAATTGCTGGAAAAGCTCAGCAGATTGGGAGAGTAGAGGGAAATCAGAGTTAAGGTTCAGGTTGAGTGTTCTGAGGAAGGGTCACTGGACCCAAAATGTTAACTCTGATTTCTCTGCACAGGTGGTGTGCAGAGTCATAGAGAAACAGACCCTTCTGTCCAACTCGTCCATGCTGACCAGATACCCTAAACTAATCTAGTCCCATTTACCAGCACTTGGCCTACATCCCTCTGGACACTTCCTATTCATGTTCCCATCCAGATGCCTTTTAAACGTTGTAATTGTACCAGCCTCCACCACTTCCTCTGGCAGCTCATTCCATACACACACCACCCTCTGCTTGAAAAAGATGCCCCTTAGGTCCCCTTTAAATTTTTACCCTAAACCTATGCCCCTCATTCTGAACTCCCCCATCTCAGGGAAAAGTCCTTAGCTATATACCCTGTCCATGCCCCTCATGATTTTAACCTCTATAAGGTCACCCCCTCAGCCTCTGACACTCCGGGGAAAACAGCGCCAAACGTTCCAGCAACGTCTGTTTTAGTATCACATCATATGGGTTGTATTCAGTGCAGCTAACCCATTTTCTCTCTCTTGGCTCTTATTCAGCATTTATTATGTCCTGCTCTGTTATCCATAATCTTGGTTACCTACCCCTTTCATACCTTTCTCTGGCCTCCATCTCCACCTACCTCTCACCTGTCTCTTCCCCAACCCACCCCATCCCCTGCAACCAAAACACCAGATCTAAAACATTAATTCTGCCTACTTCCCACGGATGCTGTCAGACCTGCTGAGTTTAGAGTCATAGAGTCATAGAGATGTACAGCATGGAAACAGACCCTTCAGTCCAACACATCCATGCTGACTAGATATCCCAACCCAATCTAGTCCCACCTGCCAACACCCGGCCCATATCCCTCCAAACCCTTCTTATTCATATACCCATCCAAATGTTGCAATTGTACCAGCCTCCACCACTTCCTCTGGCAGCTCATTCCATACATGTACCACCCTCTGCATGAAAAGGTTGCCCCTTAAGTCTCTTTTATATCTTTCCCCTCTCACCCTAAACCTATGCCCTCTAGTTCTGGACTTCCTGACCCCAGGGAAAAGACTTTGACTATTTATCCTATCCATGCCCCTCATAATTTTGTAAACCCCTATAAGGTCACCCCTCAGCCTCCGACACTCCAGGGAAAACAGCCCCAGCCTATTCAGCTTCTCCCGATAGCTCAAATTCTCCAACCCTGGCAACATCCTTGTAAATCTTTTCTGAACGTTTTCAAGTTTCACAACATCTTTCCGATAGGAAGGAGACCAGAATTGCATGTAATATTCCAAAGTGGCCTAACCAATGTCATTTGCAGCCGCAACATGACCTCCCAACTCCTGTACTCAATACTCCGACCAATAAAAGAAAGCATATCAAACGCCTTCCTCACTATCCTACCTACTGCGACTCCACTTTCAAGGAGCTATGAACCTGCACTCCAAGGTCTGTTTGTTCAGTAATACGCCCTAGCACCTTATCATTAAGTATATAAGTCCTTCTAAGATTTACTTTCCCAAAATGCGGTACCTCACATTTATCTGAATTAAACTCCATCTGCCACCTCTCAGCCCATTGGCCCATCTGATCAAGATCCTATTGTAATCTGAGGTAACTTTCTTCACTGTCCACTACACCTCCAATTTTTGTGTTATCTGCAAGCATACTAACTATACCTCTTATGCTCGCATTCAAATCATTTGTATAAATGACAAAAAGTAGATGACCCCCCCCCGGCGCACTAAGTCAAGGTCAGCCTCTGACTGTAGTCCAAGGGCATAGACACAGTCAGTCTCTATAGATGGTCAGAGTTGAGACAGTGTTCACATAAGGGGTGAGGGGCCAAATGTTAGGCAGCCCACAACCCGTCTTGGTTCTTTCTACTCTACTGGTGGCTGTTTTCCTCTTTGAATGAGAGATGGCAGGGTCAGATCTCCAGCATCTGCCGTTCTTTGTTTGATTACATTGTTGCAAAAACCTATCTGGTTCACTACCCTCCATCAGGGAAAGAAATCTGCCGTCCTTACTTGATCTGGCCTACATGTGACTCCAGACCCACAGTGATGTTAACTCTTAAAAAGCTTCATCCTGTGTTTGAATGACAAAAGAAAAGGCCAAATTGCTCAGAATTAGATTTTGTGATGTAGCGCTAATACTCAGAAAAGTGTGGTTGAATACATTGAAACGGAGGAAGAGTCCTTGAAGGATGGTTAGGCATGGTTGTATAAATGGACCTGTCTCTTCAAGTATATTTCCCGTTCCATTATGAGAAGAGAAGGAAAGAGAGGAATATGTTAGTGAAAGTTGGAGGATGTTAGTCATGGTGGAGTTTATTTGTCCTCAGTCTAGAATCCCTCAGTCCTTGTTGCCCTGTTTTAAGAAATCAAATAAAACTTCCTGAGAGCTGCCCAGAAATACTTTCCAGATTTGTCAGTGACAAGTTTCTTCTAATTCAGCTTCCTCACCTGTAGGAAGCCTTGAAGTGAGATCAATAATGTGAATGAGCAGGCAATTGCAACAACAAAGCTCTTTAGCCAATTCAAACTAAAGAATCCTCCTTGAACCACACAATGTCCAAACCATGAAGTGGAACAATAAAATAAATTTAAATGATGTGTGGAAGACAAAATAATGATTGAGAAATTCAGACCGCTGAAGGGAGAAAGACAAGAGAGACAGAAACTGAAAAAGAACTAAAAAATCTCTAACATTTATTTTCTTTTGAAGGAATGATGACAACATGCTTATAAAATTTTTCTTTTTTTAGAGTTTGATGAGCTGAATGGCCTGTTTCCTCACTGTAGGGGTTCCATAATTCTATGAGCCCATGACAACATTTAGAAGAACATGAGGGCATCATCTCTGCTGTCCTGGTCAATATTTTTTACTTTAGATTAGCTTAGATTACTTAGTGTGGAAACAGGCCCTTTGGCCCAACAAGTCCACACCGACCCGCCGAAGCGCGACCCACCCAGACCCATTCACCTAACACTATGGGCAATTTAGCATGGCCAATTCACCTAACTTGCACATTTTTGGACTGTGGGAGGAAACCGGAGCACCTGGAGGAAACCCACGCAGACACAGGGAGAATGCGCAAACTCCACACAGTCAGTCGCCTGAGGCAGGAATTGAACACGGCTCTCTGGCGCTGTGAGGCAGCAGTGCTAACCACTGTGCCACCGTGCCGCTCACGAGCCAATGTGCCGCCCACAGTTAAAATGACTGAAGGTCAAAATAATCTTGTCATTATCAGATTGCTGCTTGTGGCATCTTGCTGTACTATGTTTCCCATATTTTGTAGTCACTACATGTTTAAAAAGTATGTCATTGGTTATAACGCATTTTGGGATTGTTCAGTAATCTCCAATGTCTATCTCAAATCCAACTTACTCTTAAATTTACTGGCCTGACTTCTTGCATCTTTAGACAGAGAAACAAAGTTAATGATTTGAGTCTGATTTGTTTCATCTTTGTAACCAGAGGAGAATCAAACTGAATTTGAAAGATTAACCCTGTTTCTCCCTCCACTGATGCTGCCAGACATGTTGAGTCTTTCCAGCATTCTCTGTTTTTGTTTCATATGCCCAGGATCTGTTGCACTTTTATTTTATCTTTAAAGTGAACCTGACTGGAGGTTGGCTAACGTTGTACAATTATTTAAGAAAGGTGGTAAGAACAAGCCAGGGAATTACAGACCAGTGTGTCTGGCGTCAGTGGTGGGCAAGTTGTTGGAGGGAATCCTGAGGGACAGGACTTACACATATTTGGAAAGGCAAGGCCTGATTAGGGATAGCCAACATGGCTTTGTGTATGGGAAATCATGTACCACAAACTTGGTTGAGTTTTTTGAAGGAGCATCGAAGAGGATTAATGAGGGCAGAGCAGTGGACATGATCTACATGGATATCAGTAAGGGTTTGACAAGGATCCCCATGGGAGACTCGTTAGCAAGGTTAGATCTCATGGAGTACGGAAGAACTAGCCATTTGGATACAGAACTGGCTCAAAGGTAGAAGACAGAGGGTGGTGTTGGAGGGTTGTTTTTGGTGGTGTAGTGGACAGCGAAGAAGGTTACTTCAGATTACAATGGGATCTTGATCAGATGGGCCAATGGGTTGAGCAGTGGCAGATGGAGTTTATGGTTCTGTTCGCCGAGCTGGGAATTTGTCTTGCAAACGTTTCGGCCCCTGTCCAGGTGACATCCTCAGTGCTTGGGAGCCTCCTATGAAGCGCTTCTGTGATGTTTCCTCCAGCTGCTTCTTCTCCCAAACTTTGAAGATGGAGTTTAATTTAGATAAATGCGAGGTGCTGCATTTTGGGAAAGCAAATCTTAGCAGGACTTACACACTTAATGGTAAGGTCCTGGGGAATGTTGCTGAACAAAGAGACCTTGGAGTGCAGGTTCATAGCTCCTTGAAAGTGGAGTCGCAGGTAGATAGGCTAGTGAAGAAGGTATTTGGTATGCTTTCCTTTATTGGTCAGAGTATTGTGTACAGGAGTTGGGAGGTTATGTTGCGGTTGTACAGGACATCAGTTAGGCCACTTTGGAATATTCTGATCTCCTTCCTATTGGAAGGATGTTGTGAAACTTGAAAGAGTTCAGAACATATTTACAAGGATGTTGCCAGGGTTGGAGGATTTGAGCTATAAGGAGAGGCTGAATAGGCTGGGGTTGTTTTCCCTGGACCGTCAAAGGCTGAGGGGTGACTCATAGAGGTTTATAAAATCATGAGAGACATAGATAGGGTAATTAGACAAAGTCTTCTCCCTGGGGTGGGGGAGTCCAGAATGGGAGGGCATAGATGTAGGGTGAGAGAGAAAAGATATAAAAGGGATCTTTTTCACACAGAGGGTGGTGCGTCTATGGAAATGAGGTACCAGAGGAAGTGGTGGAGGCTGGTACAATTGCAACTTTTAAAAGGCATCTGGATGGGTATATGAATAGGAAGGGTTTGGAGGGATATGGGCCAAGTGCTGGCAAATAGGGCTAGATTAGGTTGGGATATCTGATCGGCATGGATGAGTTGGACCGAAGGATTTGTTTCTGTGCTGTACATCTCTATGACTCTATGATGGAGAGTTGTTGTTTTTTGGTTTGATTGATAGTGTACCTACCCATCATTCCATTGCTGAAGCACCTTAGTTTTCAAAATAAGTGTTAGCTATCAGTTTTCCATGGTAATGTCTCTAATAATCAGAGTTCACTTGCTAACCATTCATTATTCAGTATAATGCTGTTTTCCTTTTACTTTGGTATTTCTTGCAAATTGTCCTGATGAAAGCAACAACAAAATGTATCTCTTTTTCAGCAATACTCAAATTCTGAATGAACAAATGACTATTTTTTAACTAACCATCATCATTGGGCAATTTTGAGAAGTAAGTGGTGCTCTGGACAGCTGACTGATTATAATAGACAAAGTCTGTGGAATTACATTTGACAGCTAAAATAATGACAATAAAGGGGAAAAAAAATCTACTGGCTGGTCAAGGATTCAGTGGTCACGAAATGTATATTTTGCAAGTCATAAAAATGTTTCAAAATTTATGCTGCTGAGTCTGTTGTATGGTTTTTGAATGCAATCCATTATCAAAAATAAATTGTGCCTTTTTAATGTAATATTTAGAGCAAAAGCAATGGTCCAAAGCTCATGCAGTACAAAGATGGCCTGTGTGCCTCACTGTATTGTGAGGTCTCAAACTGTTAATTATTTCTGCATCATGCCAGCCTTCATCTCATGCACAACAGGTCCTCTGTCTCTATAAACAGCAATTACACGGTCTTGAATACCTCCTTGGAAGTCTAATGAGCCATGACAGGGCTCAATGACAGTGGGCAGCACTCCATTAACTTATTGGCCCCTTTGGTTAGTTTATCATAGTAGATTATTACTCGCCTGAACTCTTGTTACTACAGTGAATGTGCAATCTAATGGAAAATGACACACTGTCTGAGGCTACAATAAATACCAGTAGATGGGCCCGCAATTGGTATGCTACAAGGCCTTCCAATCACTTCCTTAATTACTACAAGCACTATAAGTTTGAGGTGATTTATTGTCTAACACTGGACCACCTTCCTTACTGCTCATTTGAGTTTTTAAGGCTATCAGGCTTGCATTTGACAGGAAACATTTGCGAGTGTGTGCATTTGTATATACCATTGACCAGACACTGAATGAGACTAGCCATATAAATACTGTTTGAGTAACTATGTATGTCCTGGGGTTTAATATTGACCAGACACTGAATGAGACGAGCCATATAAACACAGCGGCTACAAGAGGCTGGGAAAACTGCAGTGAGTAATTCACCTCCTGACTCCCCAAAGACTGTCCAACATTCAGAAGGCACAAATCATGAGTGTGATGGAATACTCACAGCTTGGCTGGATGAATGTAGCTTTAACAACACTCACGAAAGCTGACACCATTCAGAACAAAACAGCCTACTTGATTGGTATCACATGTATTCACTTCACCAATGATGTTCAGTAACAGCAGTGTATACTATCTACAAGATGCATTGCAGGAATTCACCAAAGGTTTTTAGTCAGCACATTCCAAACCCATGACCACTTCCATCTAGAAGGACAGGGCCACCAGATACATGGGAACGTCACCACCTGCAAGTTTCCTTCCAAGCCACTTACCATCCTGACTTGAAAATATATAATTGTTCCTTCAGTGCCACTCAGTTCAAATCTTGGAACTCCCTCCCTGATGGCAAGAAGATAGTTCAACACCATCTTCTCAAGGGCAGCCAGGGGTGGGCAATAAATGCTGGCCCAGCTAATGACACCCACATCCCATGAATGAATTCCTAAAATTTGTTGTAACAGCTAACTGCCCTGTCTTGATCTCCAATGTAAACTGTTGTTCAAGGTTAGCATCCTGATTTCCATTTTGGGAGGTTGAGTGTTCAAGGTCCATTTTAACAACACAGAATCTCTGTTAATACTCAAGGGCTACACTTAGTGAATATGCTGTTAGCCTTTTGGATAAAATGTCCAATCAAGTGTATGGCCCCTCACATGGGTGCACAGGATCACCTTCTCTGGCAGCGCAAGTAGCATTCCACCAGTGTGCTGGCCAATGTTTATCCCTCAATAAACATCATTGACATGTATTACAAGGTCATTTATCACTTGCTGATTGTTGCAGGTTGCTGTGTTCAAACTGGCAGTGTCTCCCACTTCACAAAAACAGCTACACTACAAAAAATACTTATTTGGCTGTAAACCGCTTTGAGACATTTTGAAGTAATGAACAGTCCTATACAAATGTGGAAACTTTCCTTTATTTCTATTAGGTCTGATCTGGCAGCTCTCACATCACTGTTGTTTTTGGAAATATAAAGCCCCTGCTTGGATGCTTGTTACTCACTGCCATTCAAATTCAAAGGTGCAGTGATCCCAAAAGACTCAAAATGAAGTCTAATAAGTCTTTAAATTTAAACTTCTTCCTGTCAGTGTAATATGAGATTGCCTTCGGAGGCCTAATTGAATTTTGGATGAATTACACTGCAGAGTTTGTGTTGAAACTGAAACCCTGTTGTATCAAGCCCATCTGTGTACTAAAGCTAACCTAGAAATGTGCAACGTGGCTTGGCTGAGGGCAACAAAAAAGGGATATCAAAGCAGAAGAAGCCTCAGTTTGTACAGCAATGAACGGTTAAATTATGGATCATGTTAAATATTCCACTGACCCAAAATATGTTTCTCGAACTGGAACGGCCAATGTATTATGAAAAGTGAAACTCTAACATTGAGATATCTGAAGCAAGTAGTAGTGTGGTATTTGCCTGTACATTCATGTTGTTGGATTGTATGATAGACGAATGGTGTGACGGGAACAGTATGAGATAATGAAAGGTTACATAAAATCGACACTGTCTGTGATACATTCACTGATGGGTTGCCATGGAAACAGAGAAGTGGCATCATTGCACCATTTTGACAGCTGGTGAAAATCTGGTCTCACATGAACCATGCTGAATGATTGATTGAAAATGTCGACTTGTTGGCCAAAATGATCTTGCCTCCGCAAGTGTGAAGGACATGAAAATACCTGCATTTAATAAGTCATTCCCAATTCCTCTTTTCTTGCCAAATGACAACAGTTAAGTCAAAGGAAAAATTCAACTTCAGGGCTGGAAGATTGCAGCAATGTCTTTGGAAAGTGCTATGTGGTGGACAAGGTGACATAGTGGTTTTGTTAGTTAAATTGTAATCCACAGGTCTGGGGCAACGACCTTTGGATATGAATTCCAGTCCCAAAAATTCCAGAATGGAATTTAAAATTCAACCAATTATATAAATCTGAAATAAATGTTGGCGTCAGTCATTGGTTGATCGTTGTTAGATTTTCGAGTCATGACCACAGTTTCTTAGTAGAGGCAGTAGACCCTTCCTAGGGAATTTTCAGAGAGTTTGTTAAGAAGCAATAGTTTAGATATGATGCATGAGTTAATTTGCCAGAAAACAACCCATAACAGATTGAAGTAGTGGAGGCTACATCCTTATTTTCAACTGAAGGGCTTTGTGGATCATCTTTGTCCTGTTATGGTCCATCTTCCATCTGAAGGAGCCAGTTGTCAGGTGAGGAATGCCACCTAGGATGGACACCCCTCTAACTCTGAGCACTTGTTGATGTACCCACTTTTGGGTTGGCAATCTATGCTCATCTGAACCCTTTTAACCAATAAGCATGGACAGATACTGACAATGTCACAATAACCATTATTCCCTTGCCTAGCTGAAGGCTATTTCTCATTCTTTTTGGGATTAAACTTTTATTTTCTTGTGTTGTTAGGCTGAAAGTGTAGGGATCAGAGTGGGATATGCCGGTTGGATCTTATAGAATATAAGTTCCCTGATTGGGGCTGTTAACCTGGTCCACTCAGGGAGCCCTGGCTGACAGATATAAACAGGAGTATCTGAGGGTGTGTTCACTCTGAGAGCAGGTTCTGAGCTAGCTGGATCAGTGTCATGTACAATGTATATGTAAATAAAGGGTGACTCGGTGACAGGATATTGGCCTTTGTAGAATTATTTCAGAAAGTACTATTACGACACAGAGGTGAAACCCTCTGTTAATTAAGCCAAACACCCAGAAAAGCTCACCTCATCTCACAATCTGTTAAAGTATGAGTGACAGAGAACTCCCAAATTCCACTATTCAAGGAAAATAACATCAATTTATTCTCTAATTCTAAAAGTGAACATTAAACAACAACTATTCACAGCTCTAAGCACCCCCCTTCTCTTAACTGCTTATTATCTGCCACCAACTCTAGAACGATATGCTGTTCCAATAAGACACATTAAAATTACATCAATATAATTTCACAACCACACAGCGGCTGTCATCTTTGGTGTCTTTCTTCTTCCAGCTGAAGATCTGCCTGTGTCATTGTCTTTCTTTCTACTGCAAATATGTTTCATGTGAAAAGGTACCTTTTGGTAGAGAGAGTTTCCTAATTTCTTGGCTCTCTCTTGAAGGCAATTGCTCTGTCCAATTTTCAAAATGCCTGTTTTTTTTATATCGCCAACGTTGGATTGTTTCATTGATTTGATGTTGGCAAAACAATAAATTCAAGTTCTATTGGGTTTTAGTAGCCTGGGGCACAATTTAAACTGGTTAAATCCAAATTGTTGTCAAAACAGCAACTAAAATTCAGGTATCCATTTCACAGCCAAATGTTATATATTTTCAATTTTCCAGTACACTCTGGGACTGCCATTGAGTCATATACACAGGCGCTTGTAATCTCAGTAGAGTACAGCATTCACTCTCTCAGAAAGGTACAGTACACACCTTCAACTTCACAACAGTATCAAATGGGTTCTTTAAGATCTGATTAAGATGAAAACAAGAAGTCATGTGTGCTTCAATTCATTAGCTTAGTCAACTTTATACATATAAAAACTAACAAGTCTCACTATCTTTTGACTCAATGGGAACTGGCAATAGTGACCCTTGGAACTCTATCTCAAATTCCATGGTACTGGTCTCACAAGTTCTAGCCCAGTAGTGAAAGTCCAATGCATGGAGTAAAGTCCCTGGTACTAATACTATTCTGAATCGAATGATACATGTTGAATTATTATTTCATATTATTTTCAGTACTTTCCCAGGTGTTCTGTGTCTCTGTGTTAACTGCACAATAAGTCTGTTTCACAAGTCCAGAGAGGGTCAGTACAGTTACCTTCTACCTAAAACAGGTTGTTTTTTGCACTATGCCTGCTTTCCAATGTAAATTGCCACCATCTTCAATTGCTCCTGGTCATGTCCAATTACCCCCTAAAGACTATCGCATTTTAAACCCAACACTACATTTTGAAACACAGCTTTGAATCTCTAGAAACCCTACAGTGTGGAAACAGGCCCTTTGGCCCAACAAGTCCACATCGACCCACCGAAGAGTAACCCACCCAGACCCATTCTCCTATCCTATTACCCTATATTTACCCCTAAATAATACACCTAACCTACACATCCCTGAACACTATGGACAATTTAGCATGACCAATTCACCTAACCTGCACATCTTTGGACACTGGGAGGAAACTGGAGCACCTGGAGGAAACCCATGCAGACACTGGGAGAATGTGCAAACTCCACACAGACAGTCACCCGAGGCTGGAATTGTACTGGGTTCCTGGTGCTGTAAGGCAACAGTGCTAACCACTGAACCACTGTGATAATATAGTGCATATAAACATAGAGAACAGGAACAGGAGTAGGCCATTCAGCCCTTTGAGCCTGTTCCACTATTTATTATGATCATGCCTGATGATCCAACTCAGTAGAGAAAGTGAGGGCTGCAGATGCTGGAGATCAGAGCTGAAAATGTGTTGCTGGAAAAGCGCAGCAGGTCAGGCAGCATCCAAGGAACAGGAGAATCGACGTTTCGGGCATAAGTCCTGAAGAAGGGCTTATGCCCAAAACGTCGATTCTCCTGTTCCTTGGATCCTGCCTGACCTGCTGTGCTTTTCCAGCAACACATTATCAGATCCAACTCAGTAACCTGTTCCTAGTTTTCCCCCATATCCTTTGATTCTAAGTGCCCTGTCCAATTGCTTCTAGAAATCATACGATGTTTTGGCCTTAACTGATTTCTGGGTAAAGAAATTGGCACATATTACCAGGTAGTACCTCAGTGGTATTCACTACAACCTTTCTTTTGCCCTGTTTATTAGAAATTATTTATGTTTGGGAAAACACGTAGCTGCTGTAACAATAGTTACATGGAATCTCATGCTACACAGAAAATACCAGACAAATTCACTTGTAAAGGGACCCCAATTTCCAACACCATGAAACTATCAGATTTTGCAAAAACTCAACAGATTTGCTTGTGATTTTCAGGCAAGGATATCTGCATCATTACACCACCATTCATTTTGATGTCCAACAACAATATTTGGAAATAGCAGCTGAGAGGCACCGACCAAGCAAAGGGGCCCATGCGAGAGAATTCTGTGCATTCTGAACAGCTAAGTTAATGATGGATGGCCACAGTGCTCCCACATTTAGGAGCTCAGAGCTTCTTCTGAGGAAAAACGCATTAGGATCAACAAACATATTCAGATTTTATGGGTCAACTATACCTACCTGTCTTCCTAATTTACTGCTTAAAGTTAAAAGCACCATTCATATTGTCCATTATAGCATGTTACATGGAACTATCCCTAAACATGGTTACAATTGTATCCTGTCTAATTCCATTTTCCTCGTTTGGTTTCACATTAATATCTGGCAACGTTTGACTGGTACATTTTATATAAATTGGTTTCTCTTCTTTTGTTCTATATTGGGCCAAGGCATGTCCGAACAGTCTAGACATTAATAGAGAAACAAAGGAACCAAAGAACATTAGATGCTGGAAGTCAGAAACAAAACAGAAATGCCTGGAAAAAACTCAGCAGGTCTGGCCGCATCTATGGAGAGAAATCGGAGTTAACATTTTGGGTTCAATGACCCTTGTTCTGAATTAAGAAGCAGTTGGTACATAGAGTATGATAGTTTTTATTTGCACCTTCCTTTTCCCAATCAACTTTCTCCTCATCCTTTCTCAAAGTGTTGACCCCTTTGCTAGTTTCCGCTGCTTCTCTGGATACTCACCGCAGTAACTGTTGATCATGGATGAGACTTGAGGGTGAGTGATGGCTCACTATTTGCCTTATCATGGGGAACCATCAAGTACTAACCCAATCTTATTGTCACTTAACATTCATGCCTGGATTAAGATCAAGTTTGGGAATCCAGATTTTTTTTACCTTCCCTTCTTTAATGTAGGTGGTTAAGTTCAATTATTTTGTCCCTGCTGTGCTTTTTCCAGCTCCACACTTTATCAACCCTGTAGGGGAGGGAAGGTAGATAAAGAGGAAACCTCTGATTTCTAACATTATTCCTTTCCAAACTTAGATGGTTAGGCATATCATTTCAAATTGGCAGCTGGAGAAATGACTTCAAGGAGACTGCATGTAACCTCCTACATAACTAACAGCATGTCTGCCTTGGGTGGGAGTGACTCTGGAATCTATTTAAAGGCCTTCCAGGACATTCATTTCAGCAAGGGGCAGAGGGTTCACAATGCATTTTTCTGATTGACCCCAATCCCATATCTCCCCTCTGCCTCAAATCACTTACTGAAATAACTACACTGGGTTGCACCCAAAGATCTGATCTAAGACCATCAACATGAAATGTTAACTCCGTGCCTCTCTTCCTGGTGCTGTTGAGTATTTCCAACAGCTTCTATGTTCTACTCCTGACTGGATTGATCTTCACCCTTCCAAGCCTTTCAGTGAATTGGAATTGGATCTGAGAGAAGGTAGGTGTAACAGGTTTTGTGGAGACCTAATTTCTCTCTCGTTCTGAAATGTGTTCTTGTAGAACAACTTGGCTCGACAAATATTGCCTTTATCCAATGGATTAGTGCTCAAAATGGAAGGCACACATTATGGGACTTGAATAGCTCGAAATACAAAGAACCAAATCAATCATAATTGACCTGGCAAAACAATGGATAAGTGATCTAGACTAACCCCAGAACTGATTGAGCTGCTGTAGTTTGAGTATTCTCCCAACTTTGACTCCAGATCCAAAGCAATGTAATTGACTTTTAAGTGCCCTCTGGCACCAAAAGCCATCTGGGATGGCTTTTCAAATGGCAGTTTGGTGTAAGACTATTTTCTTCAGTCAAAATGTCTTATTGCCAAACTAGTTAGGCAGAGATCATGTCCAACAACAAGTCAGATCCAATGCTTTTAATCTTCTGAAAAGTATAAAGACAGATTCATCCCACAGAGGATTAGAATATCTTCAGATTTTGATCTGATTTGATCTATTGTTATCACATATATTAAGAAACAATGTTTTGCATGCTCTCTAGGCATTGATTTTGGGATGTAATGAAACAATTATCACCATCCTAATGTGAGGGCATGCATGGGGGACATGAATCCTGATCAGCATCTCAACAGTCCTGTCAATGAATGACATAAGCAAAACATCCAGCCTTTATCGGCAAAACGTCCAGCCTTTATCCCTCATAAAGGCCATTAAATAAAATGCACATGAACAGGAGTAGGCCACTCTGCCCCTCGAGCCAGCTCTCCCATTCAATAAGATCATAGCTGATCTGATTTTAACCTCAACTCTACATTCCTGCATACTCCCAATAATCTTTCATCCCCTTGATAATCACGAATCTATCCACCACTTCCTTAAGAATATTTAAAGATTCTGCATCCATTGCCTTTGAGGAAGGGTAGTCCAAAGGCTCACAACCCTCTGAGAGAAAGTGCTGCCACTCGATGAAATTGAAATGAACAATTCAACATCAAAGGAGGACAACTTGACAAAACAATTATTTAAATAAACCTGTCGGATTTGTTAATACTTTGTCTGTAGCGATTAGAACACAGTCAGCCAGATAGTTACCATAGAATATGAGTTCCCTGATTGGGGTAATTTACCTGCTCCAATCAGGGAGTCCTGGCTGATATACATAAACAGAAGTGTCAGCAGTTCTGTTCAATTTAAGAGCCAGCTGTGCACTAGCTGGGTCAGTGGCATATACTATACACATGTAAATAAAGGGTGACTTAGTAGCAGGATACCAGCTTTTGTGGTGTTATTTCATTGGCCAGGCATGATTTGATTGCCACCTGGAACTAAGTCTTTATCTGTGATTGATTTTACACATCAGGCAAAATGCCATGGTCCTTTGCAAGTGCATCTCAGGACTATGCCCATTTTAAATCCACTTCAGTTTCATTTTAACAAACCTTCTGGCATAGAGATGATATTTCTTGTTGAACCCAATTTTGAAGCATGTTTACCTTCTCATAAAAATCTACAAGGCAGTAGTTTTGCTCTCTGACACAGAATGGAAATTTTGCGGTGATGATATTGCACTGTTTTCTTTAGTTCCATTGAAAGTGACATCATTAATGACCTCTTCCAATTCCTAAGTTCTTGTGTTCCTGTATCCTTTATAAATAAATAAAGTTGGGAGAGATATTAATCCATAATGTGGCATTCCATTAGGACAGAAGTGTTTGAATCATGCCACTAGGCAAAGAGCTCCCTCTCCTGATGTAATTCGCACAATGCAGCAACTTCACTTCAATCAGTCCTTTCCCTCCTAATTTCTTTTCCGCCAGTTCTTTCCTCTTTACCATCTTCTTCTCTCTTACAGATACACTCACTTGTAGTGTCATACTTGGTGCACAATCAAGGGACACTCATTTATTTGTGAATGATCTAGCTCTATTCAGTCTTGGAGAATGGACACTGACTTTACTTAAGCTGCCTCGTCCAAAAGCTTGGTATCCTAGATAGTTCAACAAAGAAGGGAATGGAGATGGCTGAAGGGCTTGCCATAATCTTCCAGTCTCCCCTAGTTGCAGGGGAGATGGGAAGTTTCAACTATTACTCCTGCTCCTCATGAGTTTTGGGAAGCAGTTGACACCCATCCGTAACAAAACCTTTGTTAAGTAAGTTATTTGTACTTTTTAAAATTGTTCCTTGGGAAATTGTTTCCCCAAGATGACCTTTAAAAGACCTCCCACTGGCGTAAGAAAATGGAAAAACCCAGCCCTGACAATTTCCAAAAAACGTAATCCCCAGTTTACAACAAAATCTGTATCAGGATATTTTGGTGAACTATCATTTTCATCAAGTCACATAGGAGGTTTCTTTCTGCAAGGTCTCATGCATTTTCTTGGGCTATTTTCTCAAACAATCCTCATTATTTATCTACCAGGCTTCTATGATTCCCCCTTCATCCAAAACTGGCTAAAACACTCACTTGCTGTAGCCAAGATATCCCAGAATACCTTGGGATCTCTGGCCACCATGCCATCTAGGTACCTGGTCATACTCTGTCAATCCAGAGCTGCCCTGCACAGTTTGTGATATTTGCCCCTGACATGGCAGACAAAGGGAAATTGGTACCCTGCTTTATAGATAGGGGCCTGTCTGTCCTGCTGGACAAGGTGCTGCTGGGGAGGGATATTCTCTTCCCTCAGGACTGCCAGGGGATGCCATGACACCATCCTGCCAGCATGGTCCAAGATTGGTAAGTCTTCTGGAGGAATGCCCATAAAGAAGATCAATGACCTCCTCTGCCAATGTAAGTGCTAGCACTTTCACTCTGCTACCTCACACTCACTCACTCTCTCCTACTGCACCCACCTCCCACCGAGGCTCAGGTTCTACTATCCTCACTGTCGCATGTCATATCTTCCTTCACTCACTCTCACCCACCCAGCTCCCTCTCCTCCTACACTTCTAGACCCATATGGTGTCTGTGCTGCCTAATCACTCACTCAGGACACCTCACCGCTTTTCCCTCCCCTGCAATAGCACTAACATCTGCGTTACCCACTTTCATTTGACTCAATCCCTCCTTTTCTCTCAGTCCAGGAGAAACCAGTTCAGAATCGGGCAGAAAGAGCCAAGATGGGTGATGTGCCCATTAGTTGGATCAGTAGCCCATAAGAGACAGCTATCTTGACCCTTGACCCAGACCCTGACCTGACCACCAGAAGTAACTGGATAACTGTGTCTAAGATGCTGGGCTGATATTGGAAACTGCCCTTGGCTATGTGTAGCAGGACTCCTTGAATGATGGGTATATCTCCGTACTTCACTAGGGATCACTCCTCTTGGACTGTGAGACAGAGCCATTTGCTTACAATAACGAACAGTGACTTTGCTGTGTAAGCTGGCACACAGTGTGGAATGAGATTGATGCTGCATATCGCTAGATGTCCATCCCTTTAACTGATCAGAAGCACAATCAATACAGAAGGAAACACTGGAATAGATTTACAACTTCTCCAGCAACTAACATCACAGATTGGCATTTGTATCTTTGCTCTGTTCAATAGAAGTTAATAGGAAGCAGTCTCTATCAGAGATATCTGAACTGGAGTGCCAGGTTTATTGTCAAGGAAAGTTTTTTTTGATACATATTCATTCATGGGAGGTGAGTGTCATGGGATGAGCCATCATTTATGACCTTTCCCTAACTACCCTTGAGGAGGTGATAGCTTCTAGAACCACTGCAGTCCATTTCATATAGAGACACCCATGATGCTGTTAGGCAGAGAATTCCAAGGTTTTGAGCTAGCAATAGAAGGACTGTGTTGAATATTTCCAAATCAGGATTGCATTTGCAATTGTTGATGCTCCCATTTAGTTGCTGCTTTTGTCCTTCTAGATGGAATTGATTGTGGATTAGGAAGGACTGTCAGGATTGAATAACAACTAACTATCAGGATTGAATAACAACTAAAGTACCATTTAGAACTAGTCATAGTCCCCAATTATCACCTACCGAGCTTCTTTCCCTCCCTGGTTTACTGTCAACAATTCCATTGCCTGCCTAGCCATTTTTCTCTTTCTCCCTACGCTCCCTCCCCAACCATCTACTTCTTCATTCACATCTCCCACAATCCCACTCATCCACATAAATGCCACCTTTTCTGAGTTGCTACTAGTTCTGAAGAAAAGTCACTGGACTCAAGACCTTAATTTCGTTTTCTCTCCACAGATGTTGAATTTCTCCAGAAATTTCTGAGTTGGTTCACAATGACCAAAGTATTGTCCATCACAAAACCAGGAGGAAACTGCTGTGCTGAGAGATTAGGGACAGGACTTTTGGATTGAGCGGGAGAGTTTAGGTGAGACCTGTCCACAGCCAATCTTGTTTAGATTATCTTCTGGACAAGAAAGTCTACAAAGCAGCTGTGGCTGTGAGCAGGAATTACAAGGCTGGATTAGGAAGACCCATCCACAGGCCTGGAGTTGTTGGTCAATCAGAAGTCATTACCTCAGGATAGTGATCCCACCCACACTCACACCCACTCCCACCCAAGCACACCCCGGATCACCAGATGAAGGAGGATCAGAGGTGGGAAAGGGAAGCATTGGTTGTTGGTGTTATAGGGGAGGGGAACATGTGTCTCGCAAGGTAAAGAGGGATCAAAAATGAGGGCAGGAGGTAATTTACCTTCCCCAGTCTTCGGATCGAGTTTCTCAGTCAAAGGAGAGCAGAATGAAAGGTTTCCAATTAAACTGAATAATTCCCAGCAGGATGGGAACAAGTAGCTCTCTGGTGACAATACGCCCAATCATTTGCTCTTCCTACCAATTTCCCTGTCACTGCCGGAAGGGAAAGATCTCAGCCAATCTACACTGTGTATGGATGAGTTTGGTAGCTTTCCTCAATAGAAGCCATCATTAGAAGAATTGGACATGAAAGTATCAGACCGCACATTAGTGTTTGGAGCTCAGCACATTGTTGAGTAGAGAGAGCTTTGATTCTCATTTGTCCAACTTATATCTGACCTCTGGTGCTCTATGTTTTGAATTGTAAGCGGAAGATATCTAAAGTCGAGCACTGACACATTCACCTGGACAAGGGCAAATATTCTCCAAAGAATACAATGAATAAACTGGGAGAATTTCACTTCCAAGTGGTTGGAAATTCTTCTCTCCATCTTATTGAAGCTGGAACATTAGTTTGGGCTAGCTCTGAGTGAACACCTTATAACAATTAGATTAGATTACTTACAGTGTGGAAACAGGCCCTTCGGCCCAACAAGTCCACACCAACCCTCTGAAGAGCAACCCACCGAGACCCATTCCTCTACATTTACCCCTTCACCTAACACTATGGGCAATTAAGCATGGCCAATTCACCTAACCTGCACTTTTTTGGATTGTGGGAGGAAACCCACAGACAATGTGCAAACTCCACACAGACAGTTGCCTGAGACAGGAATTGAGCCTGGGTCTCTCCCCAGCCCCACTGACCTAACCAAGTAGTCAACGCCATGTTAACTACACAATGATAGGTAGCTTGTGACCTTTCTTGTGCCAAGTTTAATGGCAAAGGGCACCTAATCAGGGAGAAGGGTGGTAAGTGATGATCCCGCTGGTTTCCTCTTCTGCTAATGAAGACTAAGATGGGCAGGCACACAGAAGGTATTCCTGCTCCAGCTCCAGTTGAGACCCTTAAGTGAGCAGTTGGTGTCCCCATAATGACCTTATCCTGCTGGGCACTGGCATCATCCAGGACAGTGGGGTTGTGTCTCATCATGCAGGAAGAGTGATGCATAAACTGTCATGACTTGGAGGTGCTGTTGTTGGACTGGTGTGGACAAAAATTAAAAATCACACTACACCAGGTTATAGTCCAACGGGTTTATTTGGAAGCACCAGATTTTGGCTAGTGCTGTGGCATGTTTCCTTGCAGAATCCCAGGTGAACCCCACAATTTCTGGCAGTGAATGCCTGAATGAAGAGCCAAGCAACAGAAAAGGAGGGAGAGGCTGAGGAAGGCTATGAGGTATTTCCTGCCCTTGCTGCTGAACCCCCTCCCATTCTCCTCCCTAACTCAGTTTAGTGACTCAAGACTTTCATTGACTCCAGAGGCTTGTCTAGTGCAGAGAGATTGAGCAGTGTAGGCCTATCCTCACGAGAGTTTCGAAGGATGAGAGGAGGTCTCATTGAGGTAGATGAGATGATAAATGGAATTGACCGGGTTAGGGGAGGCAATGGTCTAGCTATATTATCTCTAGAGTATTAATCTAGAAACTCAGCTAGTGTTCTAATGACTCAGATTTGAATCCCACCCATTCCAATTCAATTTTTAAAAATCTGCAATTAAGAATCTACTGATAATCACAAAACCATTGCCGATTGTCAGAAAAACCTGTCTAATGCCCTTCAGGGAGAGAGATCTGCCATCCTTACTTGGTCTGGCCGACATGTGACTCCAGAGCCATAGCAATGTGGTTGACTTCAACTGACCTCTGAAGTAGCCCAGCAAACATCTCTGTTCAAGGGCAACTAGGGACAGGCAATAAATGTTGGCCAGCCAATGATGTTCAGGTCACACAAGTGAATTTAAAAAAAGATGTTTCCTCATGTGGACAACATGGAATCAGATGTCATAGTTTTAGGCTCAGGGATGGCAGATTTAAAGGAGATGAAGAGGTTTTACTTCTCTCAAAGGATTGTGAATCTGTGGAATTCACTACTCCAGAGTGCAGTGGATTCCAGGACATTGGATAAGTCTAAGGAGGAGATGAGTGATTTATAATTAGCAGTGAGTTAAAGGGTTATAAGGAGCAACAGGAAAGTGGAGTTGAAGCTGAAATAAGGTGAACCATAAACATACAGCAATAGAAATGTATAGCACAGAAACAGACCCGACTCCCACAGCTACCTGGATTACACCTCTTCCCACCCTACGTCTTGCAGAAATCGTATTCCCAATTCCTCCACCTCTGCGGTATCTGGTCCCAGGAGGACCAGTTCCACCACAGAACACACCAGATGGCCTCCTTCTTTAGAGACCGCAATTTCCCATCCCACGTGGTTAAAGATGCCCTCCAACGCATCTCGTCCACATCCCGCACCTCCGCCCTCAGACCCCACCCCTCCAACCGTAACAAGGACAGAACGCCCCTGGTGTTCACCTTCCACCCTACCAACCTTCGCATAAACCAAATCATCCGCCGACATTTCCGCCACCTCCAAAAAGACCCCACCACCAGGGATATATTTCCCTTCCCACCCCTTTCCACCTTCCACAAAGACCGTTCCCTCCGTGACTACCTGGTCAGGTCCACGCCCCCCTCCAACCCACCCTCCCATCCTGGCACCTTCCCCTGTCACCGCAGGAACTGCAAAACCTGTGCCCACATCTCCTCCCTCACCTCCATCCAAGGCTCTAAAGGAGCCTTCCACATCCATCAAAGTTTTACCTGCACATCCACTAATATCATTTATTGCATCCGTTGCTCCCGATGCAGTCTCCTCTACATTCGGGAGACTGGGCGCCTCCTACCAGAGCGCTTTAGGGAACATCTCTGGGACACCCGCACCAATCAACCACACCGCCCTATGGCCCAACATTTCAACTCCCCCTCCCACTCTGCCGAGGACATGGAGGTCCTGGGCCTTCTGCACCGCCGCTCCCTCACCACCAGACGCCTGGAGGAAGAACGCCTCATCTTCCGGCTCAGAATACTTCAACCCCAGGGCATCAATGTGGACTTCAACAGTTTCCTCATTTCCCCTTCCCCCACCTCACCCTAGTTCCAAACGTTCAGCTCAGCACTGTCCCCATGACTTGTCCTACCTGCCTATCTTCTTTTCCACCTATCCACTCCACCCTCCTCCCTGACCTATCACCTTCATCCCCTCCCCCACTCACCTATTGTACTCTATGCTACTTTCTCCCCATCCTCCTCTAGCTTATCTCTCCACGCTTCAGGGTCTCTGCCTTTATTCCTGATGAAGGGCTTTTGCCCGAAACGTTGATTTTGCTGCTCCGCGGATGCTGCCTGAACTGCTGTGCTCTTCCAGCACCACTAATCCAAAATCCTTTGGTCCAACCTGTCCATGCTGACCAGATATCCCAATCCAATCTAGTCCCACCTGCCAGCACCTGGCCCATATCCCTCCAAACCCCTTCTATTCATATACCCATCCAGATGCCTTTTAAATGTTGCAATCGTACCAGCCTCCACCACTTCTTCTGGCAGCTCATTCCATACACTTACCACCCTCTGCGTGAAAACGTTGCCCCTTAGGTCTCTTTTATATCTATCCCCTCTCACCCTAAACCTATGCCCTCTAGTTCTGGACTCCCCGACCCCAGGGAAAAGACTTTGTCTATTTAACTTTTCCATGCCCATTGTGATTTCATAAACCTCTATAAAGTCACCCCTCAGCCTCCAATGCCCCAGGGAAAACAGCCCCAGCCTATTCAACCTCTCCCTATAGCTCAAATCCTCCAACCTTGGCAACATCCTTGTAAATCTTTTCTGAACCCTTTCAAGTTTCACAACATCTTTCTGATAGGAAGGAGACCAGAATTGCACGCAATATTCCAAAAGTGGCCTAACCAGTGTCCTGTACAACTGTAACATGACCTCCCAACTCCCTACCTAATACTCTGACCAATAAAGGAAAGTATACCAAACACCTTCTTCATTATAATCACAGTAAAAGGTGGAGCAGGCTAAGAAGCTGAATTTCCTACTTCTGCTCCTAATTCTTATGATTCCCTTTCTGTCGTCACTCACTCGCAGACTAGATCCCTCTGTGATCTGAGGCCTTGGGTCAGTGTGCTACCAGCACCAGCCAGCACGTCCCTAGTGGCACTGCTGAGTGCAAAAGAGCTATTGATCTCTAATTGGATTTTTGTGGCTCTTTGTGGGTTGAACCTCTGCCCCAAAAGGGTCCTTTACAGTGAGGAGCTCCCACCAAGGGCTTGTCAAGTGCCTGAGTGGAATAAAGTGTGGCAGCACTTTCCTGGAAAGAGGCAATACAGGACATTCGCTCACTCTCTGCAGCTCGTAACTGACAGAGTCGCCTCCACAAGGTTCTGTCCAATGAATGGAAATTAGGCAAGATACAGAACTTGAGACAGCAAGCGAAACATTCACAAATGATAGGAAATACAATCACGCCACAACCCATCATATACAAGAGGACCTATCTGCTTTCTCATGATATTATAAAGTTGTTCCCATTACTTTGTTTGCTATATATAGAGGAACCTCAATTATCCGGCATTCGATTATCCAAATTTTGGATTATCCAAACAAGATCGCAAAGTCCCGATGTTTGATAACTAAGTTAATCGAGATTTCTCTGTAATCAGAGGCTCTCCAGTGTTTTATTAAGTTTTTCTCAACAGGAGGCACATGTAGGTAATTAAACTTTTTTTAGTTACTTACTAAAAAATTGCAATATTTTCATGATGTTTGATCTGAAATGAATTGCTTATGTTTGGAATCTACAAACATTGGAAATAGCAGCAGAAGTACGCCCTTCAGTCCATCGAGCTTGCTCTGCCATTGAATAAGATCATGGCTCATCTGATTGCATTCCGAATTCCACACTCCCATATAATCCTTGATTCCTTTGCCTGATAAGAATTTATCCACCTCTGTCCTAAAAATATTCAATGATCCCACCCCAATCTCCTTCTGAGGCAGAGAGTTTCAAAGTTGTACAATCTTCTGAGAGGAACTGTCTCTCCTTATCTCCGTCCTGTGACTTCTAATTTGTGAACTGTGTCCCCTGATTGGTACTCACACAAAACAGGGACTATCCTCTGCCTGTTTACATTTCCAAGGTCTTTCAGAATCTCAAACACATCACCCTCAATCAAGTCATCCCTACTCTTCTAAATTAATCTAACACCAATAATCAACAAAGTCATCTCTTTGAGTAATAACCAACATGCAAATTAAAGTATCAAATATCAACTTGCCTACCTGCTTGATTGGCACATCATCTAACACAAGAAGCATCGTTCTCTCCACTACCCATGCATTGTGGCAGCAGTGTACCAAGTACAAGATGCACAGCAGTAGCTCACCAATGCTCCTTCCTTACACATTAACTTCACCACTCTGAAGAACAAAGGCAGTAGGCACTTGGAAACACACATTTTGGTTGTTACTTTGAGAGTGATATGGTGGTTAATCATAAAGACTGAGCCAACAGAATAAAATATTTTCAACGTCCAATTGGATTTGTCTATTAGGAATTTCTGATTACAAGAGATGGCTTGATGGTAGGAAACAGATGGTAATAGTGGAAGGAAGCTTGTCGGACTGGAGGCCTGTGACTAGTGACTAGTGGAGTGCCTCAGGGGTAGGTGCTGGATCTATTGATGTTTGTTAGCTATGTCAATGATTTGGATGAGGATGTACAAGGCATGATTAGTAAGTTTGCTGAGGACACTAAAATAGGCAATATGATGGACAGTGAGGAAGATTATCAGAAATTGCAGTAGGATCATGATCAGCTGGAGAAGTGGACCGAGAAATGGCAAATGAAGTTTAATATAGATAAGTGTGAGGTTTTTTATGTTGGAAAGTCAAAACAAGGTAGGAGTTTCATGGTGAATGGAGTATAGTGGAATAGGACCTTGGAGTTCAGGTTTACAGTTCTCTGAAAGTGGAGTCACAGGTAGACAGGGCAATGAAGAAGGCTTTTGGCAGACTGGCCTTCACCAATCAGGGCATTAAGGATCGAAGTTGGGAAGTTATGCTGCAGTTATACAGGACGTTGGTGAGGCCGCACTTGGAATATCATGTTCAGTTTTGGTCACCGTGTTATAGGAAGGATGTTATTAAACTGGAAAAAGTGCAAAAGAAATTTACAAGGATGTTGTCTGAACTCAATGGTCTAGGTTATAGGGAGAAGTTGGACTAGCTAGGACTTTTTTCTTTAGAGCATAAGAGATTGAAGGAGGACCTTATAGAAGTGTATAAGATCATGAGAAGCATTGATAGGGTGAATGCACTTTTTCCTGAGGTTGGGGAATTGAGGAGTAGAGGGCATCAATTTTCAATTTCAGGTTAGAGGGGAAAGAATAAAAGGGAACCTGAGGGGCAACTTTTTTTACACAGAGGGTGGTACTCATATGGAACTTTATTGCTGGAACAGCACAGCAGGTCAGGCAGCATCCAGGGAACAGGAGATTCGACGTTTCGGGCACAGGCCCTTCTTCAGGATTTCCTGAAGAAGGGCCTGTGCCCGAAACGTCGAATCTCCTGTTCCCTGGATGCTGCCTGACCTGCTGTGCTGTTCCAGCAATAAAGTTTCAACTTTGATCTCCAGCATCTGCAGACCTCACTTTCTCCTGGTACTCATATGGATTGAGCTGCCAGCGGAAGTGGTTGAGGCGGGTATGTTAAAAACATTTAAAAGGCATTTGGGCAAATACATGGATAGGAAAGGATTAGAAGGATATGATTAGATTCCCTACAGTGTGGAAACAGGCCCTCCGGCCCAACAAGTCCACACCGACCCTCCGGAGAGCAACCCACCCAGACCCACTTTCCTCTGACTAATGCACCCAACACTATGGGCAATTTAGAATGACCAACTCACCAGACCTGCACATCCCCGGACTGTAGGAGGAAACCGGAGCACCCGGAGGAAACCCACGCAAACACTGGGAGAACGTGCAAACTCCACTTGAACCTGGGTCCCTGGTGCTGTGAGGCAGCAGCACCAACCACTGAGCCACCGTGCCACCATGGATTTGAAGAGCCCTCCAACATGCAAAAATTTAATTTCATTCCATTTAGCACTAATATCAAGGCAACAGTTTTTAAACAGACTGTAGAAATATCAATCCAGAAGACTTTGTATTGTTATCTTTAAGACAAGACAAAATGTATTCCAATCACATTTCAAAAATGTCATCAAATAAATGGCAACGAAGTGCAACTTTAAAAAGCCTAATGAAAGACAACTGGAGTATTACTTTGAAACGAGGTCTCATAAACCCTCGCAGGTGAATGCAAAATATCCTAAAATGATTTTTACTTCTTGATTTTTTTAAATTTAACCTATTTCTTTAAATCAATCTTTTCAGGATTGGGCCAGGTGTAGAGAAATGGGGTTAGTGCGGATGGACATTTCGGTCGGTATGGACCGGTTTGGGCCAAAGGGCCTGTCTCTGTGCTGTAGGACTCTGTGACTCTGTGCATATGGCCATTTCAAAGTGAATTATTTCTGATTATTGGTGTTAAATTTGCAAAATCCTATTCATTTGAATTCAATAAAAATAATTCTGGAATTTAGAACATATTGATGACCATGATCGTCAGAAAATCTTATCTGGTTTACTCATGTCCTTCCAAGCTTTACCAATGGTTCTGAACTCTGAAGTTGGATGAATGCATTATCTCACAGATAGTGGTGTTCTCCTTCTGCCCAACTATCTTGCTCAGTAGGAGTTGCTTCTTGCTCTTTTCGCAGTCCTTTGGAGTGCTGGATTGACTCCTGGTGCCACCGTTTCTTAAATTCAATGGATTGTTTTTGCTTTGGATACAAATAGAACAATATTCCTTTATGAAGGAATAGTTCTCCAGAAGCAAATCTCCTGAGGTTCTTTTCAGGCTTTACAGCATTGTTTTCCAACAAGATATTTCCAGTCTTGGATCATCAGTCTTTCTGTATTGAGTAATGACTTCCCTTTCAAAACTACAGCTGCACTGGGCATTCCTCTTACTTCCCTCATTCACCTTTGGCGTGTTCCCAATAAGAAGTCCATTCCATCCCAGGGGCTCTCACATGGTAAATACAATAGGGAACATCCCAATAGGACTTCAAGGCGTCATCCATTCTCATTTATTCTTGGTGCTTGCAGCTCAGCAGATTTTTTATTTTCAAAAAAAAATGTGTTTTGTTCATAAGAGTTACAAAAGTACATTTCATGACAGTTCAAAGTACAAACACAATCAGGTTCATCAGTACGGTATATCACTCACAACAATTATATTTACAGTTCATATGTACTATCACGCAAACTAGTCTTCCTTCCATTGACTCCGTCTACACTTCCCACTGCCTCAGGAAAGCAGCCAGCATAATCAACGATCCCTCCCACCCCACTTATACTCTCTTCCACACTCTTCAATCAGGAGGAAGATACAAAAGTTTGAAAACACGTACCAACAGATTCAAGAACAGCTTCTTCTCCTCTGCTATCAGATTTATAAGCAAACTTGTATATGAGAGTTGATCTTTCACTGTAGCTATAACACTATATTCTGTGTTCTGTTCTATTTCCATGTATTTATGGAAGTTATGTTTTGTCTGGTCAGCATGTAAAACAATACTTTTCACTGTATCTCTGTACCTGTGACAATAATGAATCATATTAAATCATACTCATTACATGTTGAACATATAGACCAAAGGTCTTTTCATAGCTTTGAGCAAAAGCCAGTCAAGGACAACTCTCTACACTGGAATATTAGCAACTTTCACCTCAGTATAGCTCTACAGTTGAAACTGATTGATTGGAAAATTCGCTATATGCTCCTTGATAAATTCTAGACCTCTTTCTCATTACAGTAATGTAGTCTGTTGAAGCCACTAGAAAAACAACTTTTGCGGAAAAGCCTTTTGCTAATATTCAAAAAGTGAACTCTGGCATTACAGAATGATACCGACTATTTGCATAATGCTGAGTAGTGCACAATAATGCTTTATAAAACACACAGGCAGTTCATACAATGGATGGCATAGGCTCTGTGTCATTGAAATCCCTTCAATTTTTGCTTTTGTTACTGTAAAACACAGACTGGCATTTGGGAACAACTCAGTTGAGAAAGAAATATATTCAATCAGAAAATTAACCATTTTGCAAACTTGGAAATGAGGAGAGTTTTTCTCATTTTCATCTTTAATTTTTCAAGTGTCTGATCTTTGGATGAACCTGTTTTGATGTAAATTTCCAATCCATGTGGCCTATACTGACATTAAGAAAAGTTTTCTCAGTGTCCTGTATGGTTTTCACAATGCTATAAATAACACTATTGTTGTTTATATTAAAGGCTCTAGAACATACAAATAAAACATGAGTAGACAATGGTTGTTGGCAACAGGAAGGTATTAATGGTTTGTTTAAGTGGGCCGAGAAGTGGCAGATGAAACTCAATCTGTAGCAGTATGAGGTTATGCAAAAGGAGCAAGGGAATTAATAGGAGGGAATTGAGAGAGGTTGAGGATGTGAGAGACCTTAGAGTGCATGTCCACCGGCCCCTGATGGTAAAGAAGGCAAATGGACTACTTTCTTTCAGTGTGTAAGGTACTGAATACAAGGGAACGGATATACTGCTGTAACTATGTAAGACACTGGTTGGGTCACAGCTGGAGTGTACAACTAGTGTACAGTTCTGTTCACCACATTACAGGAAGGGCATAATTGCTGTAGAGAGTGTACAGAGGAGACTTACATGAATGTTACCAAAGCTTGAAAATTGCAGGTATGAGGAACTATCAGATTGGTTAGCTTGTTACCTTGCTTAGTCTAGAAGAGGCTGAGGCTTAATTGAGGTTCACAAAAGAAAAAGGCATTTGGATAGAGTAAATGGGGGAGACCAGTTTCTATTGGCAATTGCCGAGAGGGGGGCACAGATTTAAAGTAATTGAGGGAAGGATTAGAGAGGGCCTAAGGAAAACCTTTCTCACCCAAAAGATCGTGGATATCTGGAACTCACTGTCCAGTTCAGTGTTTTAGGCAGAAACACGTATTCATAGATTCAGGATCCTTTTCAGAAACACTAGCCCCTGTAACACTATAGACCAGGTGCTGGAAAATAGGATTGAAATGTGTGGCCAGTTTATTCGGGCAGCAAGAAGCAATAGGGTGAATGGCCTCTTTTGTGTTGTACCTTTTCTATAGTTCTGGAGTACATCCTATTTCTTTTACGATCTCATGAGGTAGTCATAATTCCATCTCCTGCAGGTATTTGTAATCAATAAGTAGAAGCTGTCAGTTCCTGGATGGGTTTGATCTCAATGATGGTGAAACGTTAAAATCCAGAGTGAGAGGAAAACCCGAGAGTTTCAATCACAGTTTCTTGAGAGGTCATCATTGAGTAGCATTATTAGCATTCCTTCGAATTGCTGGTGTTGAAAGATTGAGTCTATTTCGTGGACAAGTGCAATTCTGGAAAGGTTGTATTCACTGCAATGTCAAGAAAGTTGTATTTGGTACCAGCTGCGATGAGATGGTGGCAGTGATGGACCTTTTACTGGCATCACTGTAGGCTTTGTGCTAGTGCTGCTTCCAATATGGTGTGAGGTTGGGGATTCCATTTGAACATGGCTTGTGATAAAAGCAATACTCTTCACTTGACCTTGATCCTCTTGGTCACTTTGATGGGAATGGTTGCATGGATTAGAGGCACAAGCCAAAAGGCCATTCAATACAGGAGCAGAATTAGGCCATTTGGTCCATCGAGTCTGCTCCACCATTCAATCATGACTGAGATCTTTCTCAACCCCATCCTCCTGCCTTCTCCCCATAACATTCATCACTTTATTAGTTAGATTAGATTACTTACTTACAGTGTGGAAACAGGCCCATCGGCCCAACAAGTCCACACCGACCCTCCGAAGAGCAACCCACCCAGACTCATTCCCCTACGTTTACCCCTTCACCTAACACTACGGGCAATTTAGCATGGCCAATTAACCTGACCTGCACATTTTTGAACTGTGGGAGGAAACTGGAGCACCCGGAGGAAACCCACACAGACAGGGGGAGAATGTGCAAACTCCACACAGACAGTTGCCTGAGGTAGGAATTGAACCCGGGTCTCTGGTGCTGTGAGGCAGCAGTGCTAACCACCATGCCACCATGCCGCCCATAGTTAAGAACCCATCTATCTTTGTCTTAAATAGACTCAATGATTGGCCTCCACAGCTTTCTGTGGCAATAAGTTCCACAGATTCACCACCCTGTAGCTGAAGAAATTCCTCCTGATTTCAGTTCTAAGGGATCATCCTTTCATTCTGAGGTTGTGCCCTCCGGTCCTAGTCTCTCCTATTGGTGGAAACATCATCTCCACATCCATTCCATCCAGGCCTCTCAGTATTTTGTAAATTTCAATCAGATCCCCCTCTCATCTTTCTCGTTAAGCTTGTGAATTAACTCCCATGTACCTTTACTTTTTACAGGGGGCTGCCCTCATGTTGCAATGAGGACAAAGTGTCTTGTTCATCTGCATAACACGGCCTTCAAACATTAATGGCCAGTTTCGTGCTATTCATTCCTGCTGGACAAAAGCAACCCAAGTCTGAAAGTCCATTCAGTTGGTTCTGATATAATGCAATAGTTCCATTCCCGTGTGGTCCCACATTATAAGAAAATTGTTTAATAGCAGCACCAATGGGGCTGGAATAATGCTATAACCAATACAGGTAAAGAAAGTTCACATCCTACAAATAATGGGTTAAATTCTTCAATTGTGTTATAGCCAATTCCCGTTGAAAAAACGCACACGATATAACAGAACCAACAGTAAATCTGAGTGCACCCAGACATGAGTACATCCGTGTGTGTGTGTATACTTACACAAATGAATGTTATTGCATATGTGTCTGTGTGCGTGCATGTATGTGTAAGATGATAATTTTACTGAGAATTTAGATAACTACACAATGATAACTACAACAATGAATGTACAATAAAGAGTTTAAACAGATCAGAGCATGATGCAAAGTAAATATTGGACCCAAATAAACGAGATGAACAATCATTTGTCCAGAGGAAGAGAATAACAGCAAATCCTTCATTCCTGAAGCCCTGTCTATTTGTGATGGAAGATTTCAGGAGGAAATGTTTCATAAAAAAGGATGTAGACTGAGAAATGTATTAATTGTGCATAATGAGTCCAACTAAAATTACAAATGCTGATTATGTGCCATTAAAGCATTTCTAAGTCATGCATGTGTAGGGACATATTTATTATATTGATTTAGTACTTGTGTTTGGCTCATTCCAAGGGACAATTCCCTGCTGCACTGAAGGCTTCTGGCAATTAGATTTGTTTTTAGCCTAAATATGTAGCTACGCATCTGTACAGAGCTCTTTATAATCTAGCACTTCCTTTTTAAAAAATCTTTAAAAATATCAGTTTTCCAATGTACTGAGAGCAAGTTAAACATTTTCTTTACCCAATACAAGCTAAGGTACATTTTTTTATATAATCCACTGGGTGCCAGTGGATTGGCCAGCACTTATTGCCCATCATTGTTTGCTCAGAGAGCAGTTAAGAGTCAAAAATGTTGCTGTGGATCTGGAGTCACGTGTAGGCCAGACTAGGTAAGGACAACAGTTTCCTTTCCTAAAGGGGATTAATGAACTAAATGGGGCTTTTTTTCACATCCGTCTGCTTTGGCTTCATGATCCTCATTAGACTCTTAATCCAGATATTTATTAAATTGAAATTCCACCATCTGCCATGGGGGGATTCAAACCCAAGTCTCCAGAACATGAATACGAACACAAGAATGCAGGAATTGGATTGGACCATTCAGCTTCTCAATACTATCCTCCCATTCGTTGAAATCATGGTCCCACTCCATGTGGCTGCTTCTGTCCCATATCCCTTAATATCTTTTTTTAACAAAAGATTTATCTATCTCAAATTACCATGGTCTCTGAATTAATAATCAAGTGACAATACTGCACACCTATCCCCTCCTCAGTAAACATATAAATCATTTCCCACAAATCATTCTGAAATACATTGAAAACTACCTCTTCAACCTCCAAGTATTTACAGCAATTGTTTAGGGAAGATCACGCATAATTAAACTGTTGATGTGCTAACAGTCAATCTGATTCACAAAAGAGGATAATTTTTTTTCACTATTCGATTCTGGGATGTGATCCTTCTTTAATCGCCTATCCCTAACTGCCCTTGAGAATCATGATTTGGAGAAGCCAGTGTTGGACGGAAGTGGACAAAGTTAAAAATCACACAACACCAGGTTATAGTCCAACAGGTTTATATGGAGGCACCACTTCAAAATCTAGTGATTCCAAATACTGTAGACCTGTTGGACTATAACCTGGCATTGTGTGATTTTTAACTTTGCTCTTGAGAAGGTGAATTGCTGCAGTCTGTCTGATGTAGGTATACCTACAGTGCTTCTGGAAAGGGTATTCAAGGATTTTGAGCCTGCAACACTGAAGGAACAGCAAGAAAGTTCCAAATCAGGGTAGTGTATGACTTGGAGGGGAATTGGCGGATTATAGAGTCATAGCTATGCAGCATGGAAACAGACCTTTCAGTTCAACCAGTCCAGACCGACCATGTTCCCAAACTAAACTAGTCCCACTTGCACTTGGCCATCCAAACCTTTTCTATTAATGTGCTTATCCAAATACCTTCTAAACATTGTAGCTGTGCCTGCATCTACCAATCCTCTGGCAGCTCATTCCACACACGAACCATTCTCTGGTTTAAAAAAAGGTTGTGCCTCATGTCTGTCGTAGCATAAAAATATGCCCCCTACTTTTTAACTTCCCCACCATAAGGAAAAGACATTTGTCAGTCACCTTATCTATGTCCCTCATGATGTTATTAAACATCAATAAAGTCACCCTTTCGACCTCCTACACTGCAATGAAAAATGTCTCAGCCTTTCCAGTCTATTTTTATATCTCTAACCCTTCATTCCTAGCAATGTGCTGGTAAATCTTTTCTCTCCACTTTAATAATATCCTTTCTATAACAGGTTGACCAGAACTGCACACAGTATTCCAGAACAGTTGTGGTGCTCTGACAAAGTTATTCCCAAGTTTGACCACTCCAAGGGTCCAGACATGTCAATCAGCGTGCCAAACCTATGCCATGGCATTCATTTTTAAGTTCTCCAACCACTATTGTGTACAGACCTCAGAGTACTGCACATGGCTGGAGAAATTCGAGAGAATTTCTCTGATATATCTGCTGCCCTTGTCCTTCCAATTGGTAGAGGTGTAGTGTTGGAAGGTGCTATCGAAGGAGCCTTAGTTAGTTATTACAGAGGATCTCATAGATGGTACACACTGCTGCGAGTGTCGGTTTATAGTTGAAAGAGTAAAAAATGATGAAATTGCTGGATGTCGTGTGACTCAAGAAATGCTCTTTGTCTTGGATAGTGTGACTTAAGCTTTTAAATTATCATCGAGCCTGCACTAATCCAAATAATTTGAGGATACAGCAGTACAGTCCTTGTACCTTACTCATGGTGGTTAAAGTTTAACAAATTGACCAGGACACCATATAACCCTCTCATTGCTAATAGCAGCATGGGATGTTTTCTGTTATCAAGAACGTTGATTGAAAGTATAATTTGAAGAAATGACCCGTCTGGATATTACACAGGCTACACAGGAATGGGCCCTATTCTGGCTATCGAGTTGAAAACTTGTACTCAGAACAAACCATGCATCTTGCCCTATTCCAGTTACATTCACAAAAGAAGTTACTAATCAAACACTGAAAATACAATGTTTAAAACTTATGGAAGCAGCAAAGATGGCAGAATGGTTACCCTGGTGACAGATGTGAGCAATTGGAAAGCCAGATCTCTGCCAAACACTGTTGTGAAAGAACAAGAAATGAGATTGGACACAGCTCAGAAGGGTATTGAGGATAGTAAGACATACTTTAATCAGAGTAGCTCCAGCATACTGTGCATGTTGTACAGGCATTCATCCAGTAATGTGGAAAATTGCCCAGGTATGTCCTGTTCATAAAAAGCAGGACAAAGCCAACCCAGTCAATTACTGCCACATCAGAAACTATTCTCTGTCATCAGCAAAGTCATGGGAGGGATTGTTGGCAGAGTAACCTGCACACTGACATTCAGTTTGAGAATCCCCCCAAGGGAATTGAGCTCCTAATCTCATTACAGCCTTACCCTGGAAATGGGCAAGACAGCTGAATTTCAGAGGTGAGGTGAGAGTGTTTGCCCTTGATATCAAGTGCAGCAACTAGAAATCCGGTAGAAGTGAAATCATTGGGAATCAAGGGGAAAACTCTCTGCTGATTTGAGTGATGTTGAATACATAGAAAGGTTGTTGTTGTGGTTGAAAACCAATCATCCCAATCCTGAGGCATCACAATATGACTTCCTCAGATTGCAATCTACAGCTGCCTCATCAGGGACCTTTCCTCCATCATAAGGTCAGAGGTGAGGATGTTCACTCATACTTTTGCAATGTTCAGTAACATGTGTAACTCATTGAATCTGTCTGTATGCATAAAGACCTAGGTAATATTCAGGCTATTAAGTGGCAGATTTATTCCACAGCAGTGTCAGGAAATTACAGTCCCCAGCAACAGAGATTCTAAACGCCACGCTTTGATATTTAATGGCATTAGTGTCACGGAACCTCTCACAATCAGCATCTTGGGGACAATTATTAATCAGAAACTGAACTAGACTGTCCATATCAATACAGTGTCTATAAAAGGTCAGAGGCTGATCACACCATCATCTGCAAGTTCGTCTCCAAGCCAGTCACCATCCACGTTGGAAATATATTGCTGTTCTCTCACTGTCACAGGGTCAAAATCCTGGAATTCACTTTCCACTGGCATTATGGGTCAACCTACAGCACATGCACCGCAGCAGTTCAAGAAATCAGCTCACCATCACTTTCTCACGGGCAACTAGAGATGACATTCCTGATGAAGGGTTTATGCCCGAAAAGGTGACTCTTCTACACCTTGGATGCTGCCTGACCAGCTGTGCTTTTCCACTGCCACACCTTTTGACTCTGATCTCCAGCATCTTCAGTTCTCACTTTCTCCTACACTCAGAGAGTGGTGAGCCTGTGAAATTCTCGACAACAGAAAGCTGTGGTGGCCAAAATTTTGAATGTTTTCAACAAAGAATTAGATATAGTTCTTAGCTCAAAGGGAATCAAAGTGTGCGAGGAAATAAGCGAAAAGAGGATGCTGTGTCAGATGATGAGCCATGATCATACCGACTGGCGCTGTAAGCCCACAGGTCTAAATGGCCTACTGCTTTCCTATTTTCTATGTTTCTGTGAGTTCAGGGTTTCAGTTAACTCCTTCCTTCCCGGCATAAAGGTTAATTCTTTCACATTCTACACCCCCACCTTCTCAAAGACAATTAGGTATGGGTGGCACGGTGGCTCAGTGATTATCACTGCTGCCTCACAGCCCCTGTCCTGCTTGTTTTGAAAATGGAACAGAAAAACCTAGGATGTTCATGAGGGGCATGGATAGGGTAAGTAGACAAGTCGATGTGGGGGAGTCCAGAACAAGAGGGCATACGTTTAGGGTAAGAGGGGAAAAATTTAAAAGGGACCTAAGGGGCAATTTATTTCATGCAGAGGGTGGTGGTGTGTATGGAATGAGCTGCCAGAGAAAGTGGTAGAGGCTGGGACAAACTTATAGCATTTAAAAGGCATCTGGATGGGTATATTCAGAGGGGTATGGGCCAATTGCTGGCAAATGGGGCTAGAGTAATTTAGGTTATCTGATCGGCGTGGACGAGTCGTACAGAAGGGTCTGTTTCCATGCTCTATATCTCTATGACTCTATGACCACTCAGCAGACCACACACCATCTGTGGAAAAGCTACAATCTAACCTTTGACTCTTCCTGAAGACCAGGTTTGCTTTGCTGTCAGTGTTTGCCAGCATCAACAATTTGATCTTTTAGAAGCTTGAGGGGTGATCTGACCAAAGTCTTCAAGATATGAACAGGGAAAGACAGAGCAAATAAAGATAAACAGTTCTCTCTCTGGTTGGGGATTCTAGAACCAGGGGTGTTGTCTGAGAATTAGGGCCAGACTATTCAGGAGAGATGTTGGGAAGCACTTTTACACACGAAGGATTAGATTAGATTAGATTACTTACAGTGTGGAAACAGGCCCTTCGGCCCAACAAGTCCACACCGCCCCGCCGAAGCGCAACCCACCCATACCCCTACATTTACCCCTTACCTAACACTATGGGCAATTTAGCATGGCCAATTCACCTGACCTGCACATCTTTGGACTGTGGGAGGAAACCGGAGCAAACCCACGCAGACACGGGGAGAACGTGCAAACTCCACACAGTCAGTCACCTGAGGCGGGAATTGAACCCGGGTCTCTGGTGCTGTGAGGCAGCAGTGCTAACCACTGTGCCACCGTGCCGCCCACAGGGTGGGAGAAGTTTGGAACTCTTTTCCAATAATAGCAGTTGATGCCAGATCAGCTGTTAGTCTTAAACCTGAGATTATATAGATTTTTCTGAAACAAAGGTATTGGGCCATAGGTAGGCATATAGAGTTAGGCCACAGGTCAACCATGATCTCATTGAATGATGGAACTAACGTGAGGGGGTGAATGGCCTCCTCCTGATCCTATGTTGATGGGAATAGCATACATGTAGAACACAAAGATAGCTGCCTTCTATTCTTTCCCTATGTTGTGTGCCATATGTCGGCTTCCAACACCAGATTTCTTTGCAACCATTGGTTTCATATAATTTCTTGCAATTTATGAGCAGTGCTGTATTGAAAGTCCATCTCCGACTAGAATTTGACTGAGGCTGCTAGTGTTCATTTCACTTTGACCTCGAAGGCTGTACAATTGTGTTCACCTCACCACTCTGAGCTTCATGTGAAGACTGGTCAGATTTGAAAAGAGAGTACACAACAATTGATAAAAAGAATTCCTCTTTTAAACCATGCTCATCATATTTTGCATCTCGGGACATGTGACTGGCTCATTCCTATGGTTTGGACTCAGCTTTGGTTAACTCAGTGTCTCTGTTATGAGCTGGAGAACAGCCTGTTAATGAGGCAGGCACAAGGAAGCAATTACAGTATCAGGAGGTTTCAAGGGGAATTAAGAAACATTATTTGCCCAGGCTGGTGGCTATCTGGAAACCACTGCCTTAAAAAAAGGTATTTGAGATGGGGGACCTTCAACACGTTTAGGAATTATTGAGATGAATAATTTAATTGCAACAGCATACAAAACTACGGGCCAAGAGCAGGAAAATGTGATTAGATTAGATAGGCAAGGACACAATGAGCTGCAGGAACTTTAACACTACTGTAAAAACATTCAGCGTTTAGGCTAAGGTCAAGTTAACGATGAATGAAAGATGGGAAGCTGATCAAACAAACATAGACTAGCTTAGCAATGATTGTGTCTTCGGGAGAAGAAGAATTGTCTTTGGAAAATGCATGGATTGGAATGAAGGCCAGGTGGATCTCATCACGTATGAGATCCCTGATTGGGGTTGTTAACCTGGGCCAATCAGGGAGCCCTGGCCAACAGATATATACAAGAGGTTCAGAGAGTTTCCTCTGTCCAGGGACTGACTCTGAGCTGGCGGGTCAAGGCCTGTGCACTGTGTACATGTAAATAAAGGATGACTTGATGACAGGATACCCACCTCTGTGCAATTGTATCAGAAAAGAATAATCATTTTTAAAAAGCGTTCATCAAGGTCTCTTGATAATATGAACCAACCAACTTTTCATTCAGAAACATTGCTTTCAATCTCTTATTTGGCGCCATACCTTAATACAATGACTGTTATTTAAAATTGCATGGAAAGAACTAACTTTTCTCATCCACTCCCACTCTCCAGCCCTATCTCCCTAGCCCTCGAAATTAATCATTTTCCAATATATATCCAGCTGTCTTTTGAAATCTCCCATGCAATCCACCCGCATCAGTCTCTCAGCCAGTGTATACTAAATCCGAACAACTCTGAGTAAGGCAGCTTCTCCTCATCTTACTCCTAGCTCTCTTGCTGACAATTTTGAAAGTTGACCCCTGTTACTGACATCCTGACTAATGGAAAGAGAGTTTCCTCCTTTACCTTGTCAAAATTGCTCATAATTTTGAGTTCCTCGAAACGGTCACCTCTTAATCTTCTCTGCTACAATTAGAATAAGCCCAATCTCTCAAATCTTTCTTTGAATCTAAAATCCTTCATTCTAGTAAATCTCCTTTAAATTCCCTCCAGAGCTTTAACATTCTTATGCACTGTATGAAACTAACCAACTTTGTATTGATACAAACTATGTAGTATAGCTGACCAAAGGGTCCAATTATCCAAGCCACAACTTTTTTCCTCTGCACTGTCTTACAGAATTAGAAAAGAAAGCCCCTAGTCTTTATGTGTGCATACAGTGAGCACCTCAACAATGACTGCTTTCCAGTGAATATCCCCCTCACCAACTCATTAATGTGCAACAGCAATTTTGAACAATTACAGAGACTTTGATTATTTATACAGATGGTGAGATTAAATGGGTTATCAGATTGCTTTATGCAGACTGCAGTTGAAGCTCAAACCTACAAAGCAGTCGTGGGCGGCACGGTGGCACAGTGGTTAGCACTGCTGCCTCACAGCGCCAGAGACCCGGGTTCAATTCCCGACTCAGGCGACTGACTGTGTGGAGTTTGCACATTCTCCCTGTGTCTGCATGGGTTTCCTCCGGGTGCTCCGGTTTCCTCCCACAGTCCAAAGATGTGCAGGTCAGGTGAATCGGCCATGCTAAATTGCCTGTAGTGTTAGGTAAAGGGGTAAATGTATGGGAATGGGTGGGTTACGCTTCGGCGGGTCGGTGTGGACTTGTTGGGCCGAAGGGCCTGTTTCCACACTGTAAGTAATCTAATCTAATCTACACAGCATTCTGTTCCTCTGAGCTCAACTGTGCTGAGAAGTTCATGGTGTATTATATTCAATTGAAGATGGCTGTTCAACCACTAAAACAGTTTGCCATCTGTGGAGCTGCTGACTAAAGATTTCTGTTAAGAAAACAAGAAGTAAAAGTGGGAGTATGCCTTTCGGACATGCAAGCATCGCAGCCGGGTCTGCAGGACCTCCCAGTCACCGCCCATTTTAATTCGCCATCCCACTCCCTTTCCGACATGACCATCGTTAGTCTCCGCCATCGCCACAGTGAATCAGACCCCAAATTGGAGGCACAACACTTCACCTTGGGTAGCCTCCAGGCCGGAGGACTCAACATTGAGTTCTCCAGTTTCAAATAAACTCCTTTGCCATCCCCTGACTCCTTCCCACCCCTCCCCCTCCCTTCCATTCCTCTCATTGACTCTTCCTTCCAGCCAAGATTAGAGTGGTGCTGGAAAAGTACAGCAGATCAGGCAGCATCCGAGGAGCAGGAAAATCAATGTTTCGGGCAGGAGCCCTTCATCAAGAAATCCTGATGAAGGACTCCTGCCTGAAACATCAATTTTCCTGCTCCTTGGATGCTGTGTGACCGGCTGTGCTTTTCCAGCACCACTTCAATCTTGACTCTGATCTCCAGCATCTGCAGTCCTCACTTTCGCCTTCCTTCCAGCCACCAAACAGGTTCATCCCTCCTGTTGACCAACCAGGTCTTCCTTCCACATCATCACCATGTCCCCGCTGCTCCCCTTGCACCTACCCCCCCATCCTGAAGAAGGGTTACACCCGAAACGTTGACTTCTCCACCTCCTGATGCTGCCTGACTCGCTGTGTTCTCCCAGCCTCCTGCCTGTCTACGTTGGATTCCAGCATCTGCAGCTTATTCAGTGAAACAGTTGAAGTTACCTTATTGAATGTGTTTAAGGCAAAGTTAGATATATTTTTGACCAGTAAAGGAATTAAATGTTATGGTGAGGGATGGGTAAGTGGAGCAGAGTCCATGAAAAGATCAGCCATGATCTTATTGACTGGCAGAGCAGGCTCGAGGGGGCAGATGTCTATTCTTGCTCCCTGATCTTATGTTCTGAGAAAAGAAATGAAGGTACACGAGGATAAACCAAACCATTTATTTATAATACAAATGTGCATATTTTTAAACACACAGTAAAAGTATAATCACATTAATCTCAAAACACTCCTTCATAAATTGAAAATAAAACAAATAAGTTTTGTATACTACTCAAATCATACCTAAAGTACAGTACATAGAACACCACTCATTAAAAACTCACACCAGAGTCCCTCTACATACATGTCAGGAGGTTTAAGACACTGGTGATTTCAGATTTTAGACTGAAACTATAGGTAGTTACTTCCTCGAACTCTTTTACACTGCGGCTTCAATCAGCTTTAAGCAAACTCTTTCAGGCTTTATCTTAATGCATCTGGTTGAAGACAAATACTAAACCTTCACCCTAATGTGACCTAATTCACAATATGGTCTTCCCTTCTCTGTAGCACTGATCCATCTAGCCATCCCATTACAAGGACTTCATAGGATTGCCCAAAACTCAAAGTAAAGCTGAAACTAAAAGTCTCCCTGTCTAAACTATGAGTGTTTCACCTATTCTTCAAAAGTAAAGTTCCAGAAGTTTCTAAAGAAACATTGAGGGAACATCAGTTAGCTTGCTGAGTCACAAAACAACTTGAGAGAAACAAAAATAAGCTATAAGCAGTGCAAACTAATATATTCTCTTCTGAAGCCAGACTTTAAAAGTGTTTTGAAAAGAAACCTCCATGGTTACAGAAGTGCTTACAAGTTAATTATTAACTCCAGCTGCACAGAAAAGCATAGGTTACTAACTCAAAAATATCAATCAAAGCCTACAATAATTGTTACTAAATGTAAATCACAGAGATTCTAGAGTCAGAGATTCTGGACGAGAAAGGAGTCAGAGTATCAGAGACAGCTGGGAATGTGTAGTCTTTATTCATTCATAGAATGAGGGTGTCACCAGCCAGGCCAGCATTTACTGCCCATCCCTAATTGCCCAGATGTAAGTTAAAAGCCAACCACGTTGCTCTGGATATGGAGTCACATGTACATCAGACCAGGTAAGCATGGCATATCTCTTCTCTCAAGGACATTGGTGAACCAGGTAGGTTTTTCCCAACAATGGTTTCATAGTCATCATTAGACTCTTAATTCCAGATTTATTATTGAATTCAAATTCCCTGGCAGGATACGAACCTTGGGACATTATTTGGGTTTCTGGATTAACAGCCCAGTAATAATAGCATTAGGTCATGGCCTCCCTTTGAGGCTACCATCTGATCATCTATGACATTATTGCTGGTGGAGTTGGTTGTAGAGGCTGATTGGCCGATGGTTGCTCTTAATTCACATGTGCATGTCATAAATATAGTATACATTCTCCGATTTTCCTGTAAATTTAGTCGCCATCGTAGTTATAAGGCCACAGTCAGAGTGGTTTTTGTGAGTTGCTGTTCTAGTTAAAAACTTACTCCACTGCGTAGCTTTTCCTAATTTTCTAGGCTTTTCCGTCTATAGGCAGATCCTTTCTCCAATTACAATTCCACCTGTTCCAGATGAAATTTGATTCAGATGAAATATTGTAGAGCAGAAGTTGATGAAAACCCATGTGTGTTCTTTCATTTCGTGTTTCACATAACATTGGCAGTGACGACAGGCAGTGGAAGGAAAGCTGCCACTGGTCTCAGGAGAAGGCAGTTCTCCACGGATAGAGTCAGGTCACAATGTAACACCGGTTGTTTCACCTTGGCTAAGTCAAGTTCTGATAAAGTCTTCAAAGAATGATCTCAGTTGCCAGAAGATCCCATAACAATCAGTTGTTTCACAGCCGATGGATCCGGTTCATTCAGGGTAATAGTGAGAATGACACTCTTCTGACCAAATGAAATGAGAATAGTTTGAAATGTGTCAGCCATCTGTGATTCGTCAGTTGTTGGGAGAACTGTCAACTTTATGACTTGAACAGATGCTAATGGGCTTTTTAAGAAGATGCAAATAAAACTTTTTGGCAGGTTTTGTTTTTTCCAATTTTGTCATGGGAATCTTTGCTTATTTAGCTTTTTCTTCTGGTCTGCATCCTTCATCATAAGACTAGGCTGAGGTCTGTTTTGATTGTTAAAAATTGTTAATAAGAACCTGCACAACATTCAACATCTTCAATGACTTCAGTGCAACATGTAACATCTGTTTGAGATAACATCATCCATTTCAAAGTCTGGCAGCATCTGTGGAGTAAAATCAGAGTTAATGTTTTGGGTCCAGTGACTCTTCTTCAGAACATGTAACACTAACTCTGATTTCTTTCCACAGACATTGCCAGACCTGTTGAGTTTTTCCAGCAATCTGTTTTGTTTTTTGATTTTCAGCATCTGCAGTACTTTCATTTTTTTAAAAAAACACTTTAATGTCATTAATTGGAACACCATCCGAAACATGCCAAATTCATTGTCTCTTAGCAACTTTATCACTCATTGTATCAACAACATAAAATGTTAATGATTGAAGTTAAATATACTTTTATAACATTTAATATGATTAGATTCCCTACAGTGTGGAAACAGGCCCTTTAGCCCAACAAGTCCACATCGACCCTCCGAAGAGTAACCCACCCAGACCCATTTCCCTAATGCACCTAACACTATGGGCAATTTAGCACAGCCAATTCACCTGGCCTGCAAATATTTGGACTGTGGGAGGAAACTGGAGCACCTGGAGGAAACCCACGCAGACACAGGGAGAATATGCAAACTCCACACAGACAGTTGCCTGAGGCTGGAATCGAACCTGGGGCTGTGAGGCAGCAGTGCTCACCATTGAGCCACCGTGCCACCCCAACATGTTTATGTCGAACTGATCCATCCAATGTAGAAAGATATGTGACATAGTGGGGACTTTATTTTAATATGTCTGTAACTCATACATTTTATCAAGTGATACTGGGAACGTTAGAAAAGGTAAGGTCACTATAGTCCTACCAGACCCACAGGGCTGCTCTCTCATTAGAAAGATAACTGGTTGTGTTTTAACCTGTGCGTCAGTATCGACATTTGGGTCATTAATTTTAAGAATTGTTATACATTCTGCAAGGTTTTATTAGAAATTACTGTTGGTCATGTCATTATAAAATACTCTACATGGGAATCAAATCCCCCTGTTTTTTATTTTAACAGAGATGTTAACTTGCATAATTTAAACAGAGAGACTGTGTTATTTCTTACAAAATGACATTGAAGACAGGAACTTTAGGCTGTAATCTCAATGTGGTTAAACCAAAAATATTGAATTGAACAAATCCATTGAGTAGGAAACCACTAATTGCCAGTCAAGTAAATTCATTCCTTCCACAGTGAGGAAGAACATATCAAGGGGGTTTCTTTATCCTGAGCCTGTCAATTCAGGTGACTGATCACCGCCAAAACATTCATCTTTCCTTCTCTCAAAGGTGCCTCTCTATCTATGACTTTCCAATATTTTCTCAGTTTAGTTCCTACATATGCACTGATTGATGGTGGAGCTCAGCACATATATTTGCAAAATCTATGACATGCTTGCAATTCATTTTATAGGTCAGGAGGGTCTTAACAAATTTGAGATGTTCCTAATGTGCAAACTCCTTTTTCTCTTAGCATACCTAATGTAGAGTGACACTGTATGTAAGATCAAACAACACTAACCATGCAATTCCTAAAATAATAGTGTTCAATATTTGATTCATGAATAAATCAAACCTGTGTGATTCCTAAGTGGAACCTGAGGAATATTTAACTCGTCTATGCATACACTCCCATTCTTCACTAGAGGGCAGTAAAACCCACCTTTCCCATGAAGGTAATGTACCTTTGGGTTATTTGAATAGAGTCAAACTCTTATATTTGTATGTTTACTTGATATGCTACTGTACCAATCCGGACTGCATTTGTGACTATATACATTTACAAAGATTTTTTAATGAATAAAGCGTATTTTTAAAATAAAGGATGTTGCTATTGTAAATTAACCTGCTTCTGTCTCTCTCACCTTCCTGCTTGTCTTGAGATGAAACAGTTATTTCACAGACAGCATACCACATCAGAAAATATTAGCAAAAGAACACATCTGGAATATACTATATATTTAGAGATCTGATACCAACATTTATTAAAATAATGTGAAACCTGTGACATGTATAGAAATGAAAAATTCGTATTTTTCAGGAGCACAATAAGAAAATCTAGAATAAAGGCTTTGGAGTAATTGAACAAGCTACAAACGACAGAAAGTGAGAAGTATTGAATGTCATAAAAACATCAGTTGAGGAAATTAAAAATCTAGATTGCCATTAATAAATAGAAGGATCACATTAACTCCAGCAGCCAAGTCTGTTGAGTGCAGTATGTCCCTTTAAGTGATATATTAGAAAGAAATGTGAAGTAAACAAGAAATTGTGGAATTATTAGATTCCCTACAGTACAGAAGCAGGCACTTTGGCCCAACAAGTCCACACCAACCCTCCGAAGAGTATCCCATCCAGACCTATTCCCTCTATTTACCCCTGATTAATGCCCCTATCACTATGGGCAATTTAGCATGTCCAATTCTCCTGTCCTGCACATCTTTAGACTGTGGGAGGAAACCCACGCAGAACTGGGGAGTATGTGCAAACTCCACATAGACAGTCGCCCGAGGTGGGAATCGAACCCGGGTCCCTGGCGCTGTGAGGCCACCATGCCTCCCTTATGCTATAAATTCACAATTAGCTCTGTAAGAAGCATGTCTTTTTCTGTGTTCTGAGGAAGGGCCACTAGACCCGAAACATTAACTCTGATTTCTCTCCACAGATGCTGCCGCTGCTGAGCTTTTCCAGCAAGTTCTGTTTCTGTGCCTTCTTATTCTGCGTTTTTTTTTTAAAACATACCATGGACTGAAATGAGGAAGGGTTGTTTTAAAGCCTGGATTTGAAAGGGCATCTTGAAAAGCAAGTATTCTGACACCCATTGCAAGCATTATGTAGACAGTTGTTTGAACAAGCAGCACTCTTAGTCTGAGTTGCAGGCAAAGTGGAGTCAAGAGGTTGTGGATAGTCGGTTGGCAACAAAGCATTGGTCTATTGACTAGTGACTAGTCATGAGTGACAAATGTCCCCTTGAAGCATGATGAGTCAGGAATCTGTAACAGGATAGAGGTACTCATCAAAGACCATGGGGTTGGATTTAACTCCCTTACAAAACACATTTAATTATGAAGGGGATTTGGAGGTTCTTGGTCATTATAGGCAGTTGGTGGGTGAAACTATTATACCTCTGAGGAAGACAGACCTCAAAAAGAGAGGGCTGAGGGGTGAGCTTGTAGAGGACTTTAAAATTAAAAATATTTTAATCAAGAGGATTCACAAGAATGTTTCCATTTGTGGAGAAGAGTGAAACTAGAGCCTATCAGTGTAACTAGTCAGCAAGCAATACAACAGGGAATTCACAAGAAGAGTCTTTACGCAGGAAGTGGTGAGAATGTGGAGCAGGGGGTCCTCTTGTGGCGCAGTGGTAAAGTCCCTACCCCTGGAATGGGAAATATTATCAGAGTGGTGCTGGAAAAGCACAGCAGGTCACGCAGCATCCGAGGAGCAGGAAAATCGACTTTCCTGCTCCTCGGATGCTGCCTGACCTGCTGTGCTTTTCCAGCACCACTCTAATTAGATTAGATTAGATTACTTACAGCGTGGAAACAGGCCCTTCGGCCCAACAAGTCCACACCGCCCCGCCGAAGCGCAACCCACCTATACCCCTACATTTACCCCTTACCCAACACTACGGGCAATTTAGCATGGCCAATTCACCTGACCTGCACATCTTTGTGACTGTGGGAGGAAACTGGAGCACCCGGAGAAAACCCACGCAGACACGGGGAGAACGTGCAAACTCCACACAGTCAGTCGCCTGAGGCGGGAATTGAACCCGGGTCTCTGGCACTGTGAGGCAGCAGTGCTAACCACTGTGCCACCGTGCCGCCCACCCACCGTGCCGCCCACCAGAGTCTAATCTTGACTCTGATCTCCAGCATCCGCAGTCCTCACTTTCGCCTTGGAAAACATTATCTCAGGACTAGCTGGTTGTAGCCCTAAGTAGAAATAACATGAATGAACTATTCAAGAAATCATATTTTTAAAACTGCCATGTAATTTTATACTGTTTAAGAAGAGATTTACTTAATAAATTATATTTTTGTAATAGGCCTCCAATAAACTCATACATTTACCCTTTCTGGTTAATGTCACTGCAAAACTACTTTTAATGTATATTGAGCACTATCTGATGTAAAGCAGAGTGAAATTATTTCATCCATTTTGCACCTGATTCCAGAATGTGGCTGCATTTCTATTACAGCAGTAGAGTTGTTGAAGAGCGAACGCACTTTGAAATTATGGTCATTAAAAACAAAAGAACATATAATTTTCCAGCCTATTTTCAATTTTCAATTCTAATGAGTCAAATCAGATTCGAAAAATGATCATTATTTCTCTGCCCACTGATGTTACATTCCTCTAGCACTTCCTTCTTTAATTTCAGATTTACAATATCTGTAGTGTTTTCCTTTTAGTTCCCTTGAGTTAATCACTGGGAATTGTCAATCTCTACAACTTTTTCACGCAGAGAGTGGTGCCTGTGTGGAATGAGCTGCCAGTGGAAGCGGTGGAGGCTGATACAATTGCAACATTTAAAAGACATCTGAATGGGTATATGAGTAGGAAGGGTTCAGAGAGATATGGGCCAAGTGCTGGCAAATGGGACTGGATCAATTTAGGATTTCTGGTCGGCATGGACAGTTGGACCGAAGGGTTTGTTTCCGTGCTGTACATCTCAATGACTCTACAGAGATTATAAGACTTCATACTATTAGAAAACTGAGTCAAAGCTTCTTATTTTTTTTCTTTATCTTAAAGGATGCATTCACTTGAGTTATTGCAGCACATACCTACCAAATAAATTGATATAAAGGTAAAGATATATATTATTAATTTCTATTGAGGTCATGCTAAAAGGTATGACAGAATATCCAAATAGAGCAGAGGGAATAAAATCTACATTAGTTTTTATATGAAACATCTGAAATAATATTTTACATTTGTCTTTTAATGTTGGCATGAAGTAGGAATTCCACAAGACTAATTATATCACTTATAACAAGAATAGGTTTGATCTCATGTATCAGTGAAAGAGCATTGTCAGAGAAACTGCAAAAAGGGCTAAGATTCACGCTTCACTTTTCTTCTTGCAAACATGTCAATTGTTCTATCACTACCTCCAGCAAGGTAAACCTATTCAGTTTAATTTATTGTTAGGAATAAAACCTCAATGGAACTTAATCAGCTTTACCAAGTCTACAGTGTACAATGAATCCTCCTCATCCACAAGAGCTTTCGGTCTAAAAAACTACCTCAGGAGACAATATATTTAAAAAGCTACATTTGCCTCGGAAGGCAATCTCTCTTATTAGAGAGACAATTGGTTGTGGTTTTACCTGAGGGTCACCACACCCTCAGGCAAGGGGAGAGATTGAGAAGAAGGCCCTTCATGATAATTTTAACCAGTGGGAGAATTGAACCCCACACTTGACACTGCCGTTCTGCCATCTGAGCTAACCAACCCCTTAAAATATAGCTACAGATAAGTTTTGTTTAAAATAACTTACCTAAGTTAACCAATGTAAGCACATAGAATCCCAGTTTAAGAATGCAAGGATATTGTTATCTGCTTGTGGGTTCTTATGAAATTACACTTGAGATGATAACCTTTTTATGAGTATTTATGGTAAGAAACAATTCTGTATGACATTATAATAATGAGCACGATATCACAGAGTATATGATAATTAAAGGAATATATAACATAACAATTATGTTTTAAATTAATACAAAATCTTCAAATCCACCTAATGAGAAAAACTGAATATTCATGTTGTGATGTATTCAGCAAAAGTAATACACATGGGGAAAACCCGTAAGGTCTTCATTATTCAGTAGCCGACAAAAGTCATTTGGACTCGGCTGTAGATTTTCTGCGCAGTTGTGTGTTCCACTGAAATATACATCCTGCACAAATACAGGATATATGAGCAGGTATCCAAAACTTCTCCCCACTGTGAGATTTGAAAATTGTTGTGACCCCCTCAGTGAGAACTGAAAGCAGGATGCGACTGGAAAAACCTGAGACATCAGACCTCTAAGAAAGAGAAGGAGAGTGTGGAGATAGCAGGTGACCATTTGCTGCCTCTGAGCTCACGACAACAGTGCTTCAAGTTCGTAACCCCTCTTGAGGTTCTGACCCCTACCTTGGGAAGCTTTGCTTTAGGTCAATCCCTGTCTGATGTTGTAGATTAATTCACTAGTGTGTTAAATAAGATATTGGCAGAAAAAACACATATTGAAAGCCTTGATTTCAAGGTTTACAGTTTCAACATTTAAGAAGGAAGGAAATGCTGGTGATATTTGCACAAAGGCAAACCTATTTTTCATTTAAATTATGTGCATACAATTTCCATTTTCTTCTTCTGCTGGATAATTTGTGACAATACTTTCATTGTACACTGGCTTCCAAATACATGTAAACATCTGGAGATCTGAACTCTATTCAACAACTCTTGACTCCTAAGGACAGCATTTCTATTGAGCCTCTGACACTCTGGTCTCCATCATCCAGTCCTATAGAGATCAGCACTTAGTTGTGACAGAATGTTTCTTCAACGATCTTATAGTGGAGAGGAACAATTTGGGAAGTCACTATTTTATTGCCTATTCATTCCTCAATACATTTTCTTTTGAAAGGTAAATATTATCTGTTGTGATGGAGCACCATATCCCAAATTTTACAAGTTACAAAATCTGGAACTGTTTTATAGGGACGCAAGTATTTTAACAATGTTTTAGCAGAAATTTCCACAAATTTCAAGGCTGACTTTTCAGAACATTTTGGTTGCAGCTACTTGCAATACTCCCACACTTGGCTGAGACAGTTGCATCAGGAAATTCAGGTTTTGTGAAAAGTTGGCAAAATAGGTTGCCAACTATGACGAAGTGTATTCCTGAAGGCTTCATCACGAGACTTGCTCCAACAGCCAGTCAAAAGCCGGTCCAACACAGACAACGTTTCAGTACACCTCCTTCTTACACTGATCAGAAGTAATAAGACTTATTATTGAACTCAATATTTCTTCACTGTCAGAGTGCATTGGGTTCAGGTGAGAGGGGCAAGATTTAAAAGGGACCTGAGGTACAACTTTTTCACACAGAGGGTCGTGCATGTACGCTATGAGCTGCCAGAGGAGATGGTAGAGCCTGGTACAATTACAACAGTTAAAAAGTACCTGAATGGGTACATGAATAGGAAAGGTTTAGAAGTGAATGTGACAAATACTTGCAAATGGGAATAAATTAGGAAAGGATAATTTTATGTCAGCCAAAGAAACTATGAACAAAAGCCAAAACAAAAAACAGAAATTGCTGGAAAAGCTCAGCAGATCCGCAGCACCTGTGGAAAGAAATCAGAGTTAACATTTTGGGAAACGGGTACCAATAACACAATCCTCCAATTCCACAGAAACAAACCCAAACAAGCAGACATAACGCAACCAAAACCTATAGCCACATTACCTTACATCAAAGGCATATCAGAAGTGACTTCCAGACCATTCAGACCCCTTGACATCATGGTAGCCCACAAACCTACCAACACACTTAAACAGCAACCAATGAACAGATCAATTAGATACTACCAGCAAAACTAATGTCATCTACAAGATACCATGCAAGAACTTTTAAAAAACACTATATCGGACAAACTAGCAAGAAACTTGCTACCAGGGTACACGAATACCAATGGAGGCCAAAAGACATGACCCACTATCACTAGTTTCTATACGTACAGACAAAGAAGGACAACACCTTGACTGGGACATCACACACATCCTAGGAAGGCAAAACAAAGACACACATGAGAATTCTTAGAGGCATGGCACTGTAACCAGAACTCCATCAATAGACACATCGATTTAGATCCTATCTACCTCCCCTTGAGAAAAAAGAACCAGAAATGACATCACCCACCTTAAGAAACCAATACCTACAAATAGAGAGGTGGGACATACCACCAGCACTTCACCAGAGACTCTCACTGATGTTGTTACCTAGTATGGTGCCGAAACATCTGAAAACAAACCTTGAAGCTTAGCGAGCTAACTTACATACTTATCATCAACCTGAGCTCTCAATCTTCTCAAAAATTCAACATATTTTCCTGTGGTAAAATAAAAAGGTTGCATTCAATTTGCTGCCCCAAAATATATAATAAAATTATTGCAAAGCAAAATCTATCCTAACAGGCACAGTCAAAGTGACCAAGGAAGCTTCTCAAGTATATGGTTCCCCAGAGATCACTGGATCACGTTGAGTCTTGGAAGGAGCGGAGAGACTTCATTTTCAACAGCTTCAGAATGTGTTCTCATTGATAGATAAAGGAAGTGGCTAGGGACGACTTAAAATCTCTCTTCCTGATCAAGATGGCAAATGCAGGAAAGGGGTCAAGTCATGCAGAAAATGTACACACTTTGAATTGCTTGCATTAGATAGTCAGAGCTTCACAAAACCCTCATGGCTGTGGCAACTTTTGTTCCTATCATTCATTCAAAGAATGTCGATGTAGCATGTGTGGATTTTTCCTTAGGAAACTGGGATGGGAACCAATTTAATTCAAAGATGCAATGTTTATCTAAGCGAATGAGCATCAAAAAATGCTATTTTTATTCTATTTTTGGTAGTACAAATGGGAGATTATGGGAAGATGGCTGCCACATGGGAGTACATTATTTGACTCTGTTTGATGAACAAAAATGAACTAATTTAAGTGATGATGCATAAAGGGATGATTCTAATTATTGAATAATGAACAGATTTCACAAGCACATTGTTCCAAGAAAAAAAAATTGAGTTGTAGCTCTTGAGTACAATCCTTGGCACAATCCAATACAAAGAACTGACAAGTATAGATTCAAAACATGTACCTACTGTAAAAGTAAAACAGTAAGATTTGGCCTGAAAGTAGTGCAATAAAGCTTTCAAAAAGCAAAATATTCCTTGACAGTTTAGCCAAAATACCTTAACTATCAATAATGCCAATGTGGCATTCCACCAAGTGTTGGGTTAGACCATTGGGATTTGAACAGCAAGTAGGTGGCATGGTGACTCAGTGGTTAGCACTGCTCCCTGATAGCACCAGGAACCATAGTTCAGTTCCACCCTTGGGTGACTGTGTGAAATTTGTATGTTCTCCCGTGTCTGCGTATGTTGCCTCTGGATGCTCATGTTTCCTTTCACAGTCCAAAGATGTGCAGGTTAGGTGGATTGGCCATGCTAAGATTGTCTATTGTATGCAGGCAAGTGGGTTAACCATGGGAACTTCAGGGATAGGGTGGGTTGCTCTTCAGAGGGGTGGTATGGGCTGAATGGCCTTCTTCCACACTGTCAGGATTTTTTCCTATTCTAACTCACGTGGTTAGTGGGCAGCCTGGATTGCATGCTTTCAATTAAACAAATAAACGAATTAGCTAATTGACAGCCTTTTAAAGGGGCACTGTGGCAAAATCAAAAACCTTCAAAGTGAACTTGTTAATTGTCCACTCACATATCATTTTTGTGGGGTTAGTTGATGCCCTACAGTGCCCATCAGTCATGGAAGGCCTTAAGGATATATTGATGGGCATTGTATATTCACTTTCCAGGGGTAGATGTAACCAGCAAAGAGAGACGAGCAGTCAAATCAAACAAACACTCCCATCCTGCCCCCATCCTTGATTACATTTGCAGATGATAAAATGCAAGTAAAAGGAAAAGTGTATCTAATGCAATCTAATAAAAAGACTGGTCAAGAGTAAGCAGTGCTGAAAAATGAGTTGCTGGAAAAGCGCAGCAGGTCAGGCAGCATCAAAGGAGCAGGAGAGTCGATGTTTCAGGCATAAGCCCTTCTTCAGGAATGAGGAGGGTGTGCCAAGCAGGCTAAGATAAAAGGTAGGGAGGAGGGACTTGGGGGAGTGGCGTTGGGAATGCGATAGGTGGAAGGAGGTTAAGGTGAGGGTGATAGGCCGGAGAGGGGTTGGGGGCGGAGAGATCGGGAAGAAGATTGCAGGTCCAGTAGGCAGTGCTGAGTCCGATGGTTGGGACTGAGAAAAGGTGGGGGGAGGGGAAATGAGGAAGGTGGAGTAAGCAGTACCAACTGAAGTTGCAGATTATGGATGATTCACTTTGCTTGGTTGGAATGTCTAATCTTTAGAGCCAAGAATGTGATGCTGGAAAAGCACAGCAGGTTAGGCAGCATCCGAGGAGCAGGAAAATCGGCGTTTTAGGCAAAAGTCCTGATGAAGGGTTTTTCCAGCACCACACTCTTGTCTCTAATCTCCAGCATCTGCAGTACTCACTTTCGCCTAGTATAATCTTTAGTTTATCCTTTCTATTTCCTGCCAAGGTTTTGTTTGAAATCATGTTTTGGAATTTTCTTTTCTATCTTTTATTATTTTAAATAAAGTCACACCATCATTACTGCTCAAAAGAAGTCTAAGTTTCTTTCATATTCCTCAATATTCAATTCAATAGCCAGTGGTCACATAGTCCTCAGTTTGGATAATTAAAACTACATTCAAGAACTGCATTTGTTTGATCAGAGAATTCTATGGTTGAACATTCCACTAGCTGTACTTTATTGGTTTATTGTGTATATACAAGCTTCATCAACTTATAATGGCTACATTTCACTAAATTTGTGCAGACCTCCCATCTGAAATCTATTCTCACTTGCTCCTGACCCTCCTAAAAATGGTTTTTCGTAAATGCCATGGAGGCGACACCCAGTGTGTATCTTACATATTCTTTTATTTATAGTCTTGTAGGGCAGCGAACTGTATGTTATAACTTAGAGACTCAGGAATTTACTTTAAAGATTTTAGCAGATTGATATTTACTGTGTCTCTGTGACTTTTTCCTGTTCTAGTCTTTATGGGTACATTTAAAACAACTGGCTTAATGCCCTCTGTTAAAGCTGCAACTGGAAAAATTTATATTTATATGCTTAGAGGTCTGCCCCTAATACCTCCAAATCTAATTGCCGAGCATGCATTCTTACTGCAAACCCATGCAGAAGTCTCATCGATCTTTCGTTTTAAGGCCACTTGTCTGTTAGTTCATTTTGGAAATCCAGTTGGAAGAGCAGTCGGACTGAACAAGGAAGTCTTGTTTGAAAAATATCACTGAAGATAATATCTGATCTAGCCCAGCTTCGCTCTAATTGACAGTGAAGGTGGAGAAGTAGACATGATAATGGGTGGGTTTAAACATGTAAAGCCTTTTATTTTTATTGTTTCATTGGGGACCAACTATTTTTGCCAAAAGCTGCAACACCAACTTATTTGAGGCTGGCCCCTGGAGACAAACTGTTTGCTCATTTGCAAAAACAAAGTAATCATTGGACAGTGATTTCAAAAATCTTGGATACAAACTGAGCTCTCAATGTTTCCAATCTACGGAAATCTCAGGAGAACATCTGCAATGGAATCTTACAAAGTATGTGGTTACCAGGGAAACAAAGCATGACATTTGTAACAGTGCAAAAGCCAACTAAATATTGCTTTATAACAAAAAGTGGTGAGAAATGAACATGATATTCTGCTCCAGCCATTTACGCGCTAATGTTCATTTGCACTCCTTGTTGTCTGAAAGAGATGTGACACAAGATAGTCTTTATATGATCCATCAATCAGATTGACGGCATTATTCTTTGCAAACCAGCAGTTGACCTGATGTTGCCCATTGTAAATCCTTCTTTGCTTTTTCACCACAGGCACGAGGCGGTCTTTAATATGTAACACAATTGCTGACCCCTTGGACACCTCGCTTCCTTCTCTCCAGGCTTCTGTCTGATTGCGATGTCTTGCTGGTCTAGTTGTATTGGTTGTTGTTTCTGTGATTTGCACAGCACTGTACAAGAATTGACCTGCAGGAGAAATATTGATAGAATAATGTCTGGTCCTGGAAAGAAATATGGAACAGTGCACAGAATTTAACCCATTAAAGATGTCAATTCGACTGAGGATGGGGCATCAGCGTTTCATCATTAAAAAAATGACAAAAGGTGCAGAATCACCGACAGGTTTTGAAAGAGAATGAGAATTATAACATTCTTCATGCAATGCTCTCTCTTCTTTCTTGATCATGTTGATTCTGTAGTGGTGAAGTCTCTAAGGGTGTCTATCTCTCCTCGCGTGCCTCACTCAATTGGCAATGCTTCATATGTGATCCCACATGTTGACATCAATGAGTGTCAGTCTCCTGTGTTCATAGGTCAGTGGTGGGGACACATTTTAGCATAAACCAATACTGACCATGCCTAATGCCTTTCAAATATTTTTAAGCAAAGGCCACTCGGTAACAGGAACACTTTTAAGAGTGTTGTATAAATGCCCTACCTCAAACTTTATCCCATTCTATTTCAAATGGAATAAACATTTTGGGAAGAACTGTCAAATTCCTTTAGATTAGATTCCCTACAGTGTGGAAACAGGCCCTTTGGCCCAACAAGTCCACACCGACCCTCCGAAGAGGGTCTTAACCCACCCCCTCTGACTAACGCACCTAGCATTATGGACAATTTAGCACGGCCAATTCACCTGACTGGCACATCTTTGGACTGTGGGAGGAAACCGAGCACCCGGAGGAAACCCATGCAGACATGGGGAGAATATGCAAACTCCACAAAGTCAGTTGCCTGAGGCTGGAATCGAACCTTGGACCCTGGTGCTGTAAGGCAGCAGTGCTAACCACTGAGCCACTGTGCCACCCTAAATAATGTCTGAGTTACTTCTTATTATGGATCAGAATATGATAAATATATTGTTGCACCTTAGATATTTAGCATATTTTTTGGGAAAACAAATTGTACTTTTTTTTGTCTGCAACTTCAGGTTAAAGTCTAGATTAGTCACTGATTTCTTCCATCTCAGACCATCAAGGCTGTAGATACAGGGTCCAGTGAAATTTTCAAGCCTCAGATCATGGATATTTGTTGGGACAATATCAAAAGCAATGTGTCAACAATAGATGAATAGGTAAAGGTACAGATCTGCCACCATTCTAATGTTAGAAGGATTTTTGAGGGGCTGCACCTATATTTCTTACTGGCTCAAGATGAAAAGGTGAAAGATTTTATCCCTGATTTGAACACCTAAATGAAACATATTAGGTGGACAACTTAAGGGAAAGAGAGAGAAAAATGTCCCTTGGCTGGGCACTGTAAACCACAAAGTCACAGTCTCAGAATAACTTGTCTGACATTCAGGAATGAGATGAGGTGAAATTTCTTCACTCAGAGCTGGAATCTTTGGAATTCTCCAATCCCAAGAGCTGTGGATATTCAGGCATTGAGAATATTTACAACTGATGTCAATAGATTTTTTAGGTGCTGAAGGACTAATGAGATTGTACAGGAAAGTTGGAGGTGAGTTGGAATTCCAGCACGTTAAATGGCAAAGTAGCCCTGATGGGCTGAATGGTCTACTCCAGATCCTTTTTCTTCAGCTCTTATGCAGTCACATTGAATGGGTAAGGAGTGAGACAATGCCAAATGCCCAACCTCACCAGCGTGAGTTTCAGGAAATTTTGACTCTCGCTTATTATCTGCTATCGGCATTTGTGAGAAGTATATTCCCCACCTAGCAGCAACTGAAGAACTACCATGATGAAAATAACAATATTTACCTGTATTCCAAGGACTCATAGAATCATAGAGATGTACAGTATGGAAACAGACCCTTCGGTCCAACCCGTCCATGCCAATCAGATATCCCAATCCAATCTAGTCCCACCTGCCAGTAACCGACCCATATCCCTCCAAACCCTTCCTATTCATATACCCATCCAAATGCCTCTTAAATGTTGCAATTGTACCAGCCTCCACCACTTCCTCTGGCAGCTCATTTCATACACATACCACCCTCTGCGTGAAAAAGTTGCCCCTTAGGTCCCTTTCATATCTTTTCTGCCCGCCTGAGGTTTAGAATTGAAGCAGACTGAGATGTGATAGATAGATCTTCCCTCTGTTTACTGTCCCCAAGAAGGAAGTGCTCGTCACTAACACTCGATGAAAGCCATGATGTGGAGGTGCCAGTGTTGGACTGGGATGGACAAAGTTAAAAGTCACACAACACCAGGTTATATTCCAACAGGTTTATTTGGAAGTACTTCCAAGTAACCTGGTGTTTTGTGACTTTTAAATTTGATAAAAGGATTAATGTCTCCATTTTTACCCCAAATTTAATTTGTGATTAAAGAGAAAATGGTGTAATCCTCAGCATTAGCATTAACCTAATGAACCCATAGGGTTTAGAAGCTTTCTTTCATTACTTCTGGCAGCAGTTATTAATGATGTGAAAGTAAACTTAAATGGGGGGGGGGGAGGGTTCTTTCCATTAAATTGTGCTTGTCTTAACAGAAGTCTGCTGTGATTGAATGAGCTAAGGCCTGGAAATATTTAAAAGGTTCAGATTTCGCTCTTGCAGCTTAGTTTTCAACTGACCCCACTGCCTGCGCAGAACTCAATAAAACTTACCCAGTTTTCATTTATTACTGTGTACATAACATATCCTTAACTAGCTATTAGCTTACATGACTCATACAGTCACTCCCCCCGCCCCCACCCTTCGGAATCCTACAGATGTGAAAAGGCCAAATTTCTGCATGCTAGCAAGGACAGCTGTCCGTGGGAATAAAATAAAGCACTGAGTCTGTTAGTGCTCTAATGAAATACCACTCAATATTATCTTCAATTCCACGTGTTTACAAAGTTAAGGCACAAATGAAGGTGAGAAAAAGCAAGCCGTCAGGATTAATATGTTGTAATAGCCTCTTTTGTGGGACCCACCAAAGCATTTCCTGAGCACCATTCTACACAGATGGCTGATTTCTGTCATCTCTAAAGGAGGAAGCTATAGTCGCATGGTGCAATGAGAAATTCAAAGAACTGAGCTAATGATCCAATAGTACGAGTACACACCCACCACAGCAGCTGAGGGAATGTTGATTAAATAAATCTGAATTGAAGGGCTAGTATCTGAAAAGATGACCATTAAACTCCAGAGTTGTTTCAAAAACCCATTTTGTTTTTTAATGTCCTTGAGTGAAGGAAGTCAGTTATCATTACCTGGACATACGTCTATGTGACTCCAGAACCGTAGCAATATGGTTCACTCTTACTTTCCCTCAGAAATCAGCTGTACTAAGAGGAAAGCTCACTACCACTTTCTTTAAAAAGTTCTTTATTTCATATCATCATATTCGTATCTACTTTTCCTTTGGGAAATAGTCAGGAAGTGTTGGAATGATGAGCTTTTTATTATATTGTTGAGTTGCAACACAAAGGCACTTTCTGAGATCATTGGGTCCTGGAGTAGGACTTGAACTGAAAACCTATAGACCAGAGCTAGGGATGCTATTAACTATATCACAAGCCCTTTCCTCAAGTGAAATGATAGGAAAGCCAACATCCTTAAAACTAATAAAGTGCAAACTACTGAACAATTTCTGTGATTTACCTATAGGTCTGTTGATTATAACTGATATGAGATAGTTTCTTATAGTGATATTTCAGTCCTTGGCCCCTACTGCACTGCCCCACTGTCCTAATGTTTGCTCCAGGAACAGCACCTCATCTTTCAGTGAGACATTTTAACATCTCTGACTCAATACTGAATTCAACGTCAATTTTTTTTAGATCAGATTACCTACAGTGTGGAAACAGGCCATTCCTATTCCTCATTTTGTTTCCTTTCCTTCATTTGGTTTTCATTTCCTCCAATTAATACTATACCTGGGAGGCAGTGGCATATCAGTAATGTCACTGGATTAGCAATCCAGAGTCCCAGGCCAAACCTCTGGGCCATGGGTTTGAATCCTACTGTGGCAGATGGTGAAATATAAATTCAATTAAAATCTGGAACTGAAGAGCTGGTCTGATGACAGCCATGTAATTGCTGTAGATCGTTACAAAAGCCCATCTGGTTCTCGGCAAAATAAATCTATTGGTTCATATGTGACTGCAGACTCACTTAATGTGGTTGACTTCCCTCTTGGGAGTTCTAGTCCAGGATTCTCTCAAGGTAAACTTACAGATTGAGTCAGTAATTAAGAACACAAATGCAATGATGGCATTTATTTTGACAGGACTTGAATATAAAACCAGGAATGTATTTTTGGGGTTTTATAAGGCTCTGGTTAGGCCACATTTGGAGTATTATGTGCAGTTTTGGGCCCCATATCTCCAGAAGGATATACTGGTCCTGGAGTGTGTTTAGAGGGGATTCACGTGAAAGGTCCCAGAAATAACATACGAGGATAACATACGAGGAATATTTGAGGACTCTGGGCCTATACTCGATGGAGTTTAGAAGGATGAGGGGGCATCAAATTGAAACATCCAGAATACTGAAAGGCCTGGACAGAGTGGATGTTGGGAAGATATTTCTATTGGTAGGAGAGACTAGGACCTGAGGGTGCAACCTTCGAACGAAGGGAAGACATTTTAGAACATAGAAAAGGAGAAACTTCTTCAGCCAAAGAGTGGTGAATCTATGGAATTCACTGTCACAGAAGGTTGTGGAGGCCAGGTCATTGAGTATATTTAAGACTGAGATAGATAGGTTCTTGATTGTAAAGGGGACCAAAGGTTACGGGGAGAAAGCGGCAGAATGGGGTTGAGAAACATATCAGCCATGATCGAATAGTGGAGCAGCCTCAATGAGCTAAATGACCTAATTTCTTCTCCAATGTCTTATGGTCTTATGATAATTAAGGATGGGTAACAAATGCTGGTCTAGCCAGCAATATCCATGTTATGTGAACAAAAAAGTAAACCTGTTCTTCCTTTGTTTCTTTTCTTGTCCCACCACAATCACTCTGACCCTGGAGGACTACTTACCAGTGATCCAATCTCTTCCATTTCCTAACCAGTCACAAAGCTTCCTTTTGTCCTTGTCCCACCCCACTCTTGCTCAAAACCAATTGCAGCTCTCGTAATCCAGCTGCCCAGTTCTGATTAAAGGTAACAGGCTTGAAATGTCAACTCTTACCAATTTTTATAGATGCCCCATAGAAAGCATTCCATCAGGATTTATGATTTGGAGATGCCAGTGATACTCCACAACCACCTGATGAAGGAGCTGTGCTCCAAAAGCTAGTGCTTCCAATTAAACCTGTTGGACTATAACCTGATGTTGTGTGATTTTTAACTTTATCTGGTTTTATTATGGCTTGGTATGGCAATTGCTCTGCCCGGGACCATAAGAAACTATAGAGAGTCGTGAACACAGCCCAGTCCATCACACAAACCAATTTTCCATCCTTTGACTCCACCTATACGTCTCACTGCCTTGGGAAGGCAGCCAACATCATCAAAGACTCCTCTCATCCCAGTTATAATCTCTTCCAACCTCTTCTGTCAGGTAGAAGATACAAAAGTTCAAACACACTTACCAATAGATTCAAGAACAGCTTCTTCCTCTCTGTTATTAGACTTCTGAATAGGCCTCTCAAATTTTAAATTTAAACTTGATCTCGCTCTTTGTGCACCTTCTCTGCAACTGTAACATTGTATTCCTTACTCTGTACTGTTACTCTCATGCACTTTGTCAGAATTAATCTACCTGTGCTACACTCAAAACAGACCGTTTCACTGTACCTAGGTACATGTGATTATAATAAATCAAATCAAATCAAAAAACTCCTCTTTTGTTTTCCCCTGTCTGTTCAGATGCTTCCTAACCTGCTAAGTATTTTTCAAGCATTTTATTTGACTTAGCCTCACAGTGGTCTGCTTCTTACCACTTTCTTACTTAGCTGTGATATAACACAAATTATTTTGTGTGTGGCATAAGCGGAACTAATTTCAAAAGGAAACACTGGAATTTAAACCAAATCTATTTCAGGAAGGTCTCACATTGCTCCACTTGTGACAGATCAGTGTTATGACAACAAATACAAACTGCATCAAAGTCCCATAAACAGGGACTGATCACTTTCTTTCTGGGTTGAGGGTGTAATTTTGGATAAAACGTCAGATTCCTTAAATGGACTTTTAAGACCAAATGACAATCTTGGTTAATGACATATAAAAGGGGGATTCTGAACTCCCTCAACAACCTGCACCTCTAACTTCAAGGCTCTGTAAAAGTGCAAAACCTAAGCTACCCTCTGACAAGGATCACCCCTCAAAATGTAGCACCTGCAAAAGGTCTCACCACTGCACTCAATTATACGATCTTGGCGCCACTAGCATTTATTTCCCAGTTCTATAACTCTGAGACTTAGATGCTAGATCATTGTAGAGACAGTTAAGAGCTACCCCATTGCTGTGGATAAGACAGACAAGGAAAGGACAGTACATTTCATTTTGAAATGAATTTGCTTTTACAAGATTCTAGTATCTAGTCATGGTCATCACTAGTGACTCAATTTTTTGTTTCAGGTTTATTGCATTGATTGAGTCTAAATTCCCCAACTGATGTTGTGGGATTTGAGCTCATCTCTATGGATGATTAGTCCAGGTTTCTAACTTGTTAGTCCAGCAACACTGGAACTCTACTACCACAGCCCCATAGGATAAAAAATAATTTTGTTAGGATCCACGTTATCATGTAACCAAGAAAAGCAATGCAGAAGAAATATTGTAACCTTGTTAAATTTCATAAAAGGTTTAACAATAACACCTACTGTCAAAATGTATCATTTAAAGAGAACAAGCTGTTTACCTAAGAGTCCGTGAGCACCAGAGGATAGTCCCTTCTTGTTAAGAATATAGAATCCCAGATGATCTCTCTGATAGGGCGCTGGATTCTTGTACTGATGGACCAGGATGACAAAGGAGATGCATTGCTGGACTGTCACGGTGACCTTAGACTTGGCAGTGACAGAAACCACCAAACCTTCACTTTCTACCTCTATGGTTTTATCACAAGATAAGATAAATCTATCTCGGCTGTCGAAGATGACCTTGTGAGGTGTGATTTCGATGTAAGAGCGGGAGGGTTTACTGACAATGATAGTAATGGCACTGAAATAGGTGCGTTGCTTCTTATGCCCATTGGGAGGTGCTGGAGCTCCAATCAACTGGCCATTAACCGTTACTCCTGCCAAAAACCAAAGATACTATTACTATTAGGCATTTCAATATTTAAGTCATTACAACGGCTGAAAAAAAAATCCTCTCAACCACAATCTCTTTTGAAATTACTTATCAGCGTGGTTTAGTGCCAAAGCAGTAAATAATAGATCATTTCTTACTTCAGTTGCATGTCACAGAGTCATGGAGATATACAGCTCAAAAACAAACCCGTCGGTCCAACTTGTCCGTACCAACCAGATATCCTAAATAAATCTAGTCCCATTTGCCAACATTGGCTGATATCCCTCTAAACCCATCCTCTTACATGTTGCCATTATACCAGCCTCCACCACTTCCTCTGGTAGTTTATTCCACACATGCACGACCCTCTGCATGAAAATGTTTCCCCTTAGGTCCCTTTTGAATCTTTCCCCGCTCACCTATGCCCTCTAGTTTTGGACTCCCACTCTGAGGAAAAGACTCTATCCATGCCCCTCTTAATTTTGTAACTTCCAAAAGGTCACCCGTTAGCCTCCAATGCTCCAAGGAAAACAGCCCCAGCCTGTTCAGCCTCTCCCTACTGCTTAAACCTTCCAACCTTGGCAACAACATTGTAACTCTTTTCTGAACCCTTTCAAATTTCACAACCTCCTTCCTATAGGAGGGAGACCACAATTACATGCAGTATTCCAAAAGTGGCCTAAACAATGTCCTGCACATGACCTCCCAACTCCTATACTCAATGCACTGACGATTAAAGGCAAGCATACCAAACACTTCTTCACTATCCACATTCAAGTAACTATGAACCTACACTCCAAAATCTCTGTTCAGCAACACTCTCCATGACCTTACAAGGTTTTTAACGGGGATACAAGTCTTTTCCTGCATGGAGAAGCCAGTAGCTATACTGATGCAATTAAGGAAATCCATGTTGAGCCCTATGACATTTTTATTCAGTCATTTCTGAGGTTTGCCAAATGGAATTAAATCATTAAGGAATCCCATATTACTCAAGTTGGGGAGGTGCCTACAGTACTGGAGAATATTAAGACACTTCTTAAACCCAGACAAACTGTTAAATGTTTATTACCCCAAATTTTCACAATAGTTATGACAAATTACTGTTTGGACCATTAACTGCTCATAAAAAAAATGTGTTTTTTTTAGGATATGAATAGAAAGATGGATAAAGGGTAAACCGTAGGTGTAGTACATATGGATTTCCAAAAGACATTCAATGAGGTGTCACAGAAGATAAGAAATCTGAGAGTTGAGGTACAATATGAGTATGGCAAGAGGATTATTATGGATGGGAAGCAAAAATAGTCAATAATAGGGTATTTTCAAGTTAGCAGGTTGTGGCTCATGAAGTGCTACAAGGGGTAATTCTTGGTACTCAGCTGTTTGCAATCCATCTGAATAATCAGATCATGAGACAGGATACTATGTTAATGTTGCTGGTTACATGGAGCTAGGTGGGAATTCAAGCTTGAGAAAGTTACAAAGAGGCTGCAAAGAGATGTAGACAGGTTAAGTGGGTGGGCAGCACGATGGTTTAATGGGGGAGTGAAATTGGAACAGTAGAATATCTTTTAAAATGTGACACATTAACAAAAGTTAATGTTCAGAGAAACTTTGGTGCATTTTTAGAAGAAACACAAAAATTTAGCACGGAGGTATAACAAGAAATTAGAAAGGCAAACTTTGGCCTCTATTACAAGAATGAAGCAAAACACCAAAAGAATAGTGGATGCTGGAAATCAGAAACAAAATAGAAATTGCTGGAAAAACTCATCAGGTCTGGCACAACGGTTCTAAAGAAGGTTCACTGGACCTGAAACAGTAACTCTGTTTTTTTCCACAGATGCTGCCAGACCTGCTGAGATTTTCCAGCAATTTCTGTCAAGAATGAAGAGGTTTTGCTACAATTGTGTAGGGTTCTAGGTATGTGTGAACACAGCCAAACTACTGTATACAGTCTCAGTTTCTTGAAAATATACTTGCATTACTAATGGTAGAGTGAAGGTGCACCAGACTGGATATTGTGATGAGACCATTGACTTATGATCAGTAAATGAGGTTTATCTAATTAGAACTGTTAAAACTATGTGAGGATTTGACAGGGAAGATATTGAAGCATTTCCCTCAGCCATAGAATCGAGATTAAGAAGGTAGTTTCAGGATGAGTGGCCAATCATTTAGGGCTGAGATGATGAGACATGTCCTCACTTAAAGGGTTGTGAATCTTTGGGATTTTTTGGCTCAAAGGCTTATGGATACTCTGTTGTTGAATATATTGAAGGCTGAGACAGAGAGGATTTTGGTCTCTCAGGAAATCCAGAGATATGGCAAGTAGATGGGAAAGTGGAGTTGAAGGCCAAGCTCATCCGTGACAACATTAAATGACAGAACAGGTTCAATGGACCGAATAGTCTCCTGCTTCTACTTCTAATGTTCATAACTCACCCGAAATATTGTGTTCAATTCTGTGCACTGCCTTTGCGGAAGGATGTCAAATCCTTTGAGATGTTGGAGGAGAAGTATATTTGAATGGTAACAGGAATAAGAGATGCCTATTATGATGAGAGAATGGAGAAGTTGGGGTTGACCTCATTAGAACAGAGAAGGTAAAGAGGACATATATGACGGAGGTGCACAAAATCTTGAATGGTTCTGACAGAGTAACTAAGAAGAAGCAGTTTCCTGGCAAGAGGTTTGGTCACCAGAAGAGACAGATTTAATGGAAAAAAAATTGAGGCAAATTGAGAAAACGTGTATTTATACAGTGAATTATGAATGCATTGAATGCATGGTCTAACAGGGTGCTGGGTATAGGTACAATGCTAGCATAAAAAAGAGGATTGGGTATATACTTGAAAGGAAATAACTGAGGAAAGAGCAGATAAGTGAGGTCTATTGGATAGCTTTAACAACGAGATGGCCTAAGCACAATAGGCCAAATGGTCTTATTCTGAGCAGCATCAAGTTACAAGTCTCATCATGATGAACAAAAAATATTTCAATCTTTTAAAACTTGTTCAGTTTGCTACTCACCAGAACCTTCGTGATCAGACACCAATCTCAGTATGTTACCAGGCTCACCATCTATGTTAAAGCAGATGGAAAACTTGCCCAAGGGGAAGTCAACAACAAAGTGGGGATCCCCGTCAGCTGCATTACAAGCAAATACCACAGTTTATATGGACCATATTAAATGGTCAATGAAAAGAGTAGACATGTTTGGAACAAGAGTACCTTTAGTTTATTGGTTTGCAATTGTTGCTAATTAGTTATCACTTCTCATTTTTTCTTAAAAGGGGCCTGATGCACAGTTCCAGTCTGCACACTGGAAAATCTGGGACAGTATTCTTATTGAAGGACAATACAACCAATCAGTCAGGCACCAAATAACCCTACGTGCTGCCAACAACCCCCCCCCCACCCCGGCCGCCCACTACCCCACCCAACCAGGAGCCTTAAAAGTTTGCAATCTCTTCTTCAGTTTACACCACTACAAGAATCTTCACATGTTGGAGATGATGCATGACCTATGTTCACTGAGCCTATGAAAACATAGAGTTTATACGTAAACATAGACATAATATACCAACAAGCTGCTATCTCAAGGACCTCTCTCTTTGATTATAAGAAACTAAGGACTCTGGACTGAACATGGGCTGGAGAAGGTCCTCTCTATCTCTTAAGAAGAAAACTGCCATAGATAGCACTGGTTAGACAGAAACTTTGGAGAACTGAGAACTTAAATGATAACTACAATATTTACTACTATCATCCCAAAATTACAACTAAACAAAGTCATCTCAACTTAAAACCTTATGACTAGAGAACAGCCAAAAGAGTCTAAACAGCATGGACTTTTGTCTTCCTTTTTGTATTACTTCTCAGACTGTCTGATGAAAGATATTTATGATGGATCCTCTGGGAAATACGGATAATAAGCATGTAGTCCTAAAAACAGCTTCAATCACAAGATTGTTGGGTTAATGCTTCTGAGGTAAACCTAGTCTTCTTTAGATGGGGGAGGCCAACATCGTGCAGTGTGAGGTTAATGGTGATCTTTGAGTATAATGTTTCTTTCTCCACCCATATGAGGCACAAGCAGTCAACAACCATATGATCCTGAGGTGTTGGCCCATCCTTAAACCACTTGGGGTTGGTGGGGAGAGGTGAGTGGTCAGTTAGCTCAGTTGTTTGGACAGCTCGTTTGCTGCTATGTTCAATTCCCACACCATTGAGACTACCATTGAAGGCGTCTCTTCCTCAAACTCTCCCCTTGCCTGAGATGTGGTGACCCACCGGTTAAACCACCACCAGGTATCTCTCTGAAATGACAGAGCAGCCCCATGGTCCTTAGGACTATTGTGACATTACATTAATCCACCCAGAGACGTGTGAATTTAACTGATAGCTGGGAGGTACCCTTACTCGTGTCCGTATTTAATTAGGGATTTGTTGGAGACTTGATAATATCTATATTCTAAATGCCAAAAGTCATATTATTCACTGCATGTTTAAGTCCCCCTTTTTTTAAAAAGTACTAGCTGAAAGTTCTTCACATGACACGCCTGTTGTAAACATGGCCCTTGCATCTTTAGTAGTTTGACTTCAAATATTTTCCTTCAAGCTCCCTCTCTTTCAAAGGGAATGGAAGTTTGCCTCCCACTCAGCTGCCCCTTGCCTTTAGTGGAATGCCCTGACATCACCAATAATGTCCTTTTCTTTATCCCCATTGTGAACCCCTCCCTCGAAGGCAAAAGTAAATGTCACATTTTTTAAAACCAGCCTCAGTGCTCAGAATTCTTCGCTCTTCGGCTAACTATCTGTGAAACCGCAATCTCTGCTTCACTATTTTCTCTCACACGAATCAACCCAAAAACAATTTGATGACAATGAATATGCCATATGCCATACGAAATAGGACTAAAAGTAAAATTTGGCTCATTGTAAAATTGTTACAAATAATCAAATAAGCACATTGATTTTGTCAGTGTGTAAATGTGACTGGATTTGTGTAAAATGGTTCAACTTCAATGCACCAGCTTTTGCAGTATTTGATTCTAAGGGGTGTCATTTCTAATTTCATAGCTGTAATAATGATTCCATAAAAAAGTCCATTCACTATTCCACTGTTAGTGTATACACAGCTTTATTTCAGGCCTTATATCATTAACCATACATTCTGGAAGAAGAAATAGTTCTCCAAAAGAAAAAAAAACCTATTGACGTTTTCCTTTTTCAAATCAAAATAATTCAGTCAATTAGCCATACAGTAACAGGTTTGTGCTTTTAACTAGCTCTGAGAATGCTTCTCACACTGCACTTAAAAAGCTGAACCCTGCATAGTTAGCAGTGTGGTGCAATAATGAGCCAGATGCTGTAATCTCTGACCTCACTATGAGTTACTACAGTGTGTCAAACTATCGAGTTGAAGGGCCTTTAGTGAGGAAGTTCAAAGTTGATGCACTTACCTGATGTTTTTGAAACTACTACTGTTTTCTTTGTCTTTCTTAAAGATGTGCTCTCTAGATAAAGAAATGTCAGAGTTAAAATTATTGAATTTAATTCTGCCCGAATAACATCTGGCAATTAACTGCACTTGTTTTTTTGTGAATATTTAAAATAGATTCTTTGTGAATTGGAGATTTCACACTGTTATGGAAGAGGATTGGGATTAAGGGCCATTAAATATTCATTTTATTTAAAGAGGTTTATGAGTTTACTCCAGATAATGTCCCATCATTAAAACAAATAAAGATCTTTTTCTTATCAATGCATAAGTACCCAGTGCCAACATCAAATGACTGAAATGGGAATGCAGTTCAAATTCCATTTTAAGAAAGAATCAAAATGATAATCCTGTGAAGGTGTATGAACATCACAAAGAGGTTCAGGGAGCTCTAAGCAGTTGAGAACAGAATACCATACTGGTGCAGACTGGCAAACACTTATTAACTATTTACACTAGCCACAGAAGCATGGTTGACCTGGACTTCACGAGAACCTTCTTGCATCAGGTGTCAGCTTCATATGATCTGACATCATCTGACTTCACGAACTGTACAGTCTAGTTATTAACATATTGCTCTTTGAATCTTATTTACTACAAAAGGTACTGAAGGTACAAATATTTGGAAAAGAAGTTCAGTATTAATCTACTTTACCTGGTTTAGTTATTCTCTGTAAATTCTGTGCTCTCTCGTCATTCACTTCAGACTCATTCACCACACTCTGTGTGAATCCATGGTTTTGTTCATCTGAACTTTTCACATGAAGTGAAGTGAGGGGTGTGAAGAAATTGTATTCCAATGAAAGATTTTTTGCTTTCTCTGAAAGAATTTCCTTCACTTTGCTATTGCTGCTCTTTAGTCGTGATCTTAGCAGATCTTTTATTGCTAAGTAGCCCCACGCCCTTTGGACTAACTTAGCATCTTTGGATCTAGCCTTGAAATCATTCGAAGTTTTCCTTGTGTCACTAATTTTCACATCTGCCTCCAGCATGAGGTGTTTGTCACTTGTGCTTGCAGTAACTTGGACATGAAGGTTATCGCTGGTCTTATTTTTCAGTTTCCCTGCAATCACAAGTTCAGATCCATTGAAATAGTTTGGGAAGACAGTCTGGGTCACATACTCCACTGAATCTTCTGAATAATCAACACGAATATCTGAGAGGAGTGGAGTCCCTATTTCATCAAAGAAACCTTTCAGCAGGGTGCTGGCATCTGAGTCCTCGTTGATCCTTCGCATTTCTCCACAGTTCTCCAGTGACATTCGCTTGAGGAGCTTGTAATCCACATCTCTTCCTATTCCCAAGGTAAAGATGCAGAACTTCTTTTCAACGGCCTTTCTCGTGTTGTTTAGGATTTTATGAGCTTGAACTTCAGCAATTGTTGGGCGCCCATCTGTCAAGAATATTATTAATGACACCGCCCGCACACTCTTGTCCTGCTGAGCGATGTAATCTTTCAACAATTTCGATCCAGTTTGGATGGCATCATTTATGTTGGTACCTGGGAAACAAAGTAGAATTTTGAACAAAGTTTTTGAATTTCAAACAATTTTTGAACAATATCTTGGAAAATATTGTTTCAGAATGACAGAAGAAGACTATTTAGTCACCAATGTGCCTGGGGTTTTCTGAAAGAGTTAAGAACTCTAACCAAACACTTATCTTGTTTTAACACTCATCCACTGCAATAATATTTCTAAGAATTTGATTTTAAGTATCCGTACCTGGATACTTTTATACCTAAGATGGTGCTGTAAAGTCAACTGTAAACTTTTCACTATACTCATTTGAATACATATGACAATAAAGCTAATTCAATTCAATTCAGTTCTGATATTTCGTGAAGGAAATAATTAAGGGTTACCAGTGAACTAAAGGAATGGTTATTTCCAAGTGGGGGCATGGTGTCCCCATGTATCAGAAGACATTAAGATATAGGAGCAGTGTTAGGCAATTTGCTCTGTTGAGGCTGCTCCACATATTTGATCTTTGTTGATATGTTTTTCAAACTCATTCTCCTGCCCTCGCTCCATAACTCTTAATCCCCTTACTAATCATGAACCTATCTATCTCTGTCTTAAATACACTCTATGACTTGGCCTCTTACTGCCTGCTGTGGCAATAAGTCCCACAGATTCAACATCCTCCTCCTCTCAGTTCTAAAGGGCTGTCCCTTCATTGCGAGGCTGTGTCCCAGGGTCCTGGTCTCTCTGACCCAGAGACCTGAACCTTCCCCATATGACAAGCTCATCATCTCCAGGATCATTCTTAGAAATCTCCTTTGGACCCGTCCAAAGCCAGCACATCCTTCCTTAGTTACAGGGCCCAAACCTGCTCACAATATGCCAAGTATAGTCTGACCAGAGCCTTAGATAGCCTCAGCAATAGATTTCTGCTCTTGTATTCTAGCATTCTGGAAATGAATACTAACAGTGCATTTGCCTTCCTGAATCTGCATGTTAACCTTAATAGAGTTCTGAACTATTCTACCAGGTCCCTTTCTGCTTCAGACTTCTGAAACCTTTCTCCATTTAGAAAATAGTCTACATCACTATTCTTCCATGGAAAGTGCATAACTGCACACTTTCCCACACTGTAAACTTTTCACTATACTCATTTGAATACATGTGACAATAAAGCTAATTCAATTCAATTCAGTTCTGATATTTCGTGATATCCATCTGCTGCTTCACCCTTGCCCATCTTCCTAGCTTGTCCAAGTCCTTCTGTGCTTCTATGTTTCCTCAATACTACTCATCCCTCCACCTACCTTTGTGTTACCTGTTAATTTATTGACAATGCCCTGAGTTCCTTCATGCAGATCATTAATGTATAATCTGGATAGTTGTGATCCCAACACTGATACCTGGACAACTCGACTGTCACTGGCTGCCATCCTGAAAAAGACCTCTTTTATTCCCATTCTCTGCCTTCTGCCAGTCACAATCCTCTCTCCATGCCAATACGTTGCCCCCAACACCATGGGCTCTTATCTTATTGGCAGACTCCAGTGCGACACCATGTCAAAGCCATTCTGGAAATCCAAATAGATCACCTCCACCCACTGGCTCCCTTTTGTCTAATGCACTTGTTACCTCAAAGATTTTGAATGGATTTGTCAGGCATGACCTGCACCTGTTGAAGCTGTGCTGATTCAATTCTATTTTAACATGCACTTCCAAGTACCCTCAATCTCAACCTTAATATGAACACTAAAATCTTATCAACAATCAACGTCAGGCTAACCGGCCTATAGTTCCCTGTCTTCTGCCTCCGTCCTTTCTTAAACAGCTATCTCCTTTGGAACTCTGGGGTATAATCCATCTGAATCAGGTAATTTATCCACGTTTAGACTGATCAGCATCCTCAGTACCTTCTCCTCAGCGATGGCCACTATAATCCCTGTCCCAACTCTCTTGATGATCTGGTATGCTACTGGTGTCTTCCACTGTAAAAACTGAAGCAAAACACCAAACCAGTTCTTTTGTTCCCAATTCCTACTTCTCCGGCCTCATTTTCCAGTAGTTCAATGTCCAATCTTCCTTTTCTTTTACCTTTTAGAAATTTAAAAACCTCATGCAATCTTTATTATGTTATTAGCTAGCTTGCCCTAATATTTCATCCCCTTCCTCTTTTTGCTCTTTAAATTATCATATGCTGGGTTTTAAAGGCTTCCCAATCCTCTGGCTTTCCACTTACCTCCACCACACTAAATAGTTTTTCATTTGTTTTATGCTGTCCCTGACTTCCCCTATCGGCCATGGTTGGTTTATCCTCACCTTGAATCAAAGAATCCTTAGTGTGTGAAAACAGGCCCTTTAGCCCAGCAACCCTCCAAAGAGTAACCTACATACATCCATTCCCCTGCCCTATTATCCTATATTTGTCCCTAACTAACATATTCCTGAATACTATGGGCAACTTAACATGGCCAATTCAGCTGACCTGCACATCTTTGGATTGTGGGAGGAAACAGGAGCACCCATGGAAACCCATGCAAACTCCACACAGGCAGTCGCCTGAGGCTGGAATTGAACCCAGGTGCCTGGCTCAGTGAGGCAGCAGTGCCGACCACTGATCCACTGTGCCTTGGGATGAACTTCTGCTGTGCCTCCCAAATTGCCCCTAGAAACTGCTTCCATTGCTGCTCCAGCATCTTCCCTGTAATTCCTCCCTCATGTCTACATAGTTACCTTTACTCAATTGTAATACTGTTATATCTGATTCCAGCTTCTCCCTCTCAAACCGCAGGGTGAATGCTATCATATTATAGTCATCACCCCAAGAGGTTGCTTCACCTTAAGCTCCCTAATCAAGTCTGCCTCATTGCACATCATCAAATCCAGAATTCTCTGTTCCCCAGTGGACTCTGCCACAAGTGCTCCAAAAAAAACATCTTGCAGGCATACATGAATTCCTTTTTTTGAGATTCACCACTATCTGGTTTTCCCAGTCGATCAGCATATTGGAGTCCCCCATTATTGTAATATTCCCTTTTATACCTCCTGATTTATTTTCTTCCCCACATCGCTAGGAGGTTTATACAAAACTCAGGGTCATCAGGGTCTTTTTTCCCTTTGCAGTCCCTCAACTCCACCCATACAGATTCCATGCCTTCCAACTCTATATTACTTCTTGCTATCGATTTAATTTCATTTCTTACTGACAAAGCAACCCCACCCCGTGTCCATTTGCCTGTGCTTTCAATAGGATGTGTATCCTTGGGTATTTGGTTCCCATTCCTGATGTCCTTGCAGCCATATCTCTGCGATATCCACAGCATCGTACCTGCCAATTTCAACCTGCATTACAATTCACTTCCCTTGTTTTGTATACTGCATACACTTAAGTACAACACCCTTAGCCTTGCGTTGACTGCCCCCTTTCTCATTATTGTCTCCTCATCTGCTGTGCCTGAAGTTAGATTCCTGACCCTTTCCATATTAGGATTTTTGATTTAGCCCCTAGCTGCTCATATTCCCTTAGGAGGATAACTTTCCTCTTTCCACCCATATTGTAGGTACTTATATGGACCAGGACAGCTGGATCGTCCCCCCACCTCTCTCCAAGTTCCTCTGCAGTCCAGATGAGAGATCCTGAAACTGGACACTAGGCAGGCAACGTAGCCTTCGGGACTCTTGATCACAGATACTGGTGTCTATTCCACTGACTATATTATCCCCGATCGTAATGACATTTCTCTTTTCTCCTCTTGAATGGTTCCCAGTACTACGGTGCTATAGTCAGTTTGTTCATCTTCCTTACAACCCAAATCTCATCCACACAGGGAGCAAGAATCGCAAACCTGGTAGACAAGCACAAGGTCTGAGGCTAACCTTCAGCACTACTTCCTAGATCCATCCGCCTGCCTCATTGGTAGTCACACTCTCCTGTTCCTGACCACTGACCAAATTCAAGGTAGTTAATCTGAGGGGTGTTACTGCCTCCTGAAACAGTGTCTAAGTAGCTGTCCTCACCTCTGATGTATAGCCGTGTTGGAAACTCAGTCTCCAGCTCATCAGTTCTAAGCTGGAGTTCCTCAAGCAACCAACACTTGCTGCAGATATGGTCACTATGGACCATAATGGGGGCCACCAACTCCCACAACATGCAGTTACAGCACATCGCCTTGCTTGGCATCCCTACTTTAATTTGATTTTTAAAAATTTCATGTTGGTCTCTTAGTTTGTAGTCACTAAATACTTCCCTTATTTGCCTTCAATCGGAAAGTGATCTATAAACAGTTATAGTTATCAGCAACCAATGAACTTACGGTTTATCTGTGATGTAACTTTTTTGAGCTAGGCTTAAATTTACCCTGTTAAAAAACCTTCCAAACTATAAGCCAAAAAAAGCAAGCAAAAAAGCACCTCTTCCCCATTGCATCGCATTTCCACACCGCCTCCAAATTCTCCGAACTTTATACTCATACGGGGCTGTGTCTCACCCTCGATGCGATCTCTCTTTCCAGACCATATCTGCTATCCTTGCCTTCCAGCTGTTAATGTTCGTGGTTTTGGAAGGTGCTTTCTGAGGATCTTTGGTGAATTTTTGCAGTGCATCTTATAGATAGTACACACTGCTGCTACTGAGTGTTGGCAGTGGAGGGAGTGGATGTTTGTGGATGTAATGTCAATCAAGCAGGTTGCTTTGTCCTGGATGGAGCTGCACCCATCTAGGTAAGTGGGGAGTATTCCATCACACTCCTGACTTGTGCCTTGTGGATGGTGGACAGGCTATGAGGAGTCAGGAATTACTTGCCACAGTCTTCCTAACCTTTGACCTGCTCTAGTATGTGTATGTGTGCACAAAGCACTGAAGGTGGCAAGACAGGTAGAGTGAGCAGTTAATACTGCATACTGTATCTGAAATTTTATTTATAGACAGGTGGAGTCCAGAAACAAGGAGGTTCTGCAAAGATACCTGTCAGATCTCAGCTGGTGTATTATTGTCACATCTGGGTACACGGTTTGGGAAAGATGAAAATGAATTGGAAAGAGTGTAGAAGACGTTTACAAGAATGGTTCCAGGGACGAGAAACTTTATCTATGAAGAAAGATTGGAGAGGTTGAGACCACTTTCCTTAAAACAGAGATGGCCTAGATAAACAATAAATTTTTTCAGGGGATGGCTAGACTATCCATGGTCATATAAGGATAAAGAACACAATATCACAGATATAAGATAATTTGCAAAAGAAGACGTGATGTAAGATAATAAAATTCTTCCTGCAATCAGTAGAGTCATTGAATGATACAGCATGGAAACAGACACTTCGAGCCAATTATTTCATGCTGACCATGTTCCCAAACTAAACTAGTCCCATTTATCTGTGTTTGGCCCCTATCCCTCCAAACCTTTCCTATTGGAAGGATGTGAAAATTGAAAGGGTTCAGGAAAGATTTACCAGGATGTTGCCAGGGTTGGAGGGTTTGAGCTGTAGGGAGAGGCTGGGGCTGTTTTCCCTGGAGCGTCATAGACTGAGGAGTGACCTTATAGAGGTTTGTAAAATCATAAAAGGCATGTTAGGGTAAATAGACAAGGTCATTTCCCTGAGGTGAAGGAGTCCAGAACGAGAGGGCATAGGTTTAGGGTGAGAGGGAAAAGATATAAAAGTGACCTCAGAGGCAACCTTTTCACACAGAGGGTGCTATGTATGTTGAATGAGAAGCCAGAGGAAGTGGTGGAGACTGGTACAATTTCAACATTTAAAAGGCATCTGGATGGGTATATGAATAGGAAGGGTTTAGAGGGATGTGGGCCAAGTGCTGGCAAATGGGACTAGATTAATTTAGGATATCTGGTTGGCATGGACAAGTTGGACCCAAGTTGTTTTTGTGCTATATGACTCTATGATTCTATTCATGTATTTATCCAAATGTCTCTGGAGATTACAATATTGTAACTATACCTGCATCAACATTTCCTCTGTCAATTTATTCCACATACGAACCACTCTTTGTGTAAAAACATTGCCCCTCATGTCTCTTTTAAACCTGTCTCATCTCCCCTTAAAAATATGCCCCCAGGTTTTGAACTCCCCACCCTAGGGAAAAGACCCTTGTCATTCACCTTATCAACCCCCCTCATAATCATGAAGAAGGGCTTATGCCCGAAACGTCGATTCTCCTGTTCCCTGGATGCTGTCTGACCTGCTGCGCTTTTCCAGCAACACATTTTCAGCTCTGATCTCCGGCATCTGCACACCTCACTTTCTCCCCTCATAATCATCCCAATACAGTACCTAGTTACTTTAAGGAATGGAGGATAAATAATAAATGGGGCTGCTTTCATGATACCATTTCATTTCTATCAATAAAAAGTTTTAAAATGACATATATAGTAATAACTTTTCAAACAAGAACATTTCTCATTTTTCACATGCAAACAGAAATTACTGAATAAACTCAGCAGGTCTGGCAGCATCCATGCAGGGAAATCAAAGTTAACTTTTTAGGTCCTCAGAACCCATTAAGAAAGATTAAGAAGGACATGACTGCAGATGCTGGAGATCAGGGTCAAGATTAGAGTGGTGCTGGAAAAGCACAGCAGGTCAGGCAGCATCCGAGGAGCAGGAAGATCAATGTTTTGGGCAAAAGTCCTTCATCAGGAAATGATTTCCTGATGAAGGGTTTTTGCCTGTTAACGTTGATTTTCCTGTTTCTTGAATGCTGCCTGACCTGCTGTGCTTTTCCAGCACCACTCTAATCTTGACTAGCAGGGACATGGGTTAAACACAGGCATATGGGACTATTTAGTTTAGGAACATAGTCAGCATGGACTGGTTGGACCGAAGGGTCTATTTCCATGCTGTATGTCTCTAACTCTACTGATTGTTCATTCCATGAACATGACTCATTCTTGGGAGTTACAATCCCTCCATTGCTCTAGACTTTTCTTCCTTTCACTGCAGAATTATTCCTGACATCAATGTCAGGGACCATCCCTGTAGTTTTCAAAGGATTGCTAAATATCATTCCTGTACGTCATCCAGATTCTTTCCAAGTTCAGATGAGAGCCCAAACTTTAATATGAGACACCAAAGCACCAATGTTACTGGGCCTTGGCACTTAGTCTGGACAGCTCCATAAACAGGTTCCTCCTCAGATACTCTCCATGTCCAAATATAGCAAGACTTGGATAATATTCAGACTTGGGCTGTCAAGTGTCAAGTAACACAAATGCTAGGCTATGATCATCTCCTTAAAGAAACAAAATCTAACCACCATTCCTTGACATTCAATGGCATCAACAGAAACCCCCAATATCAATATCCTGGGAGTTGCCATTGGCCAGAAACTGGACTTGTTATATAGGACAAGGGCAGCAGATATGTGGGAACACCACTACCCACAAATTCCCCTCCAAGCCACTCACCATCCTGACTTAGAAATCTATTGCCATTCCTTCATTGTCGCTGGGTCAAAAACCTTGAAATCTGCCCATACAGGCATTGTGGGACTACTTACATCAACTGCAGCAATTTAAGAGACAGCTCACCAGCATCTTCTCAAGGGCATCAAGGGACAGGCAATAAATGTTGGCCCAGCCAGCAATATCCACATCCCACAAATGAATAATGAAAAAACATTCAGGTCTCTCTGCTCTTTGCACTTGCTTTGGGGTTCCCCTTTTATTTTCTGCTGTACCTCTGTTCTACTGAAATATATCACCTCACATGTCATCTATCACCGAGCTGCCCAGTCCAGCAACTTGCCAATGACTTCTTGTACTTTTACACTGTTGTCCCCAAAGGCTACAATGTTTCTAAAATTTCTGTCTCCTGCAAATCTAAAAAATTTCTCCTGCACTCCAGGATCTAGATCATCAGGGAAAGAAGGCATCCTGACACCAATCCCCAAGTTATTCCACTACAACTCCTTCCTCCAGTCTGAAAAATATACATTAACTATTACTCTCTGTTTCCTGCCCCTCAGTCAATATTGTATCAACGTTGCTACTGTTTCACTTACTCTATGAGTGGTAACCTTTCTCACAAGTGTGTGGCATGACAGGAAAAATCACCAAGTAAGTCTCACTAAGTCTGTACACTTCCTGCAGGTAAATTATAATAATTCTTCTGTAGTTGGAACGGGGCATACAAGTAACAAGGGGCCAGCACAGTACAAACTCGTTATTAATTCAGACAAATCTAGAGACCTTCATTCAAACAATGTTCCAAAGGCTGAAAGACAAGCTTTTCTATTGGAGATCAGAAGGTAAGGCTTTGGAGTGGAAATAAAACACATATCCCTTTACCTCCTGAAGGTGACATCAGGTAAATGTACTTCTTGGCATCTCTCACAGTCTCCCTCGTGACAGGGACAAGTTTTCCATTTTGCCAGACCTTAATGCGGCCAGAGAAGTTGATGATATTGAAGTGGTCATTGCTTCGAAGATCTTCAAGGATAGTGAAGAGGGCATCTTTAGTCTGAAAATACAATGGGAGTAAACATATGAGAACCAATCACAATGCTGTAGTTGCCCATCATGTCATACACCATTCTTCCTTGAGCAAATGTCATTAATATGTCAAAGTCCTAGTAGTCCCCACGTAACAGCATTGTGACAGCATTTCCATTCTACAGATTACAGCAGTTCCAAAAGGAAGCTCAACACCGCCTTTTCAAGGTCAAATAAGAATGGGCAATAAATGTTGGCCTCACCAATGATCCCAACATTAATAGACAATAGACAATAGGTGCAGGAGTAGACCATTCTGCCCTTCGAGCCTGCACCAGCCTTCATTATGATCATGGCTGATCATCCTCAATCAGTATCCTGTTCCTGCCTTATCTCCATAACCCTTGATTCCACTATCCATGAGAGCTCTATCCAACTCTTTCTTAAACGAATCCAGAGACTAGGCCTCCACTGCCTTCTGGGGCAGAGTATTCCACACACCCACCACTCTCTGGATGAAGAAGTTTCTCCTCATCTCTGTCCTAAAAGGCCTACCCCTTATTTTTAAGCTGTGTCCTCTGGTTCAGGATTCACCCAGCAGCGGAAACATGTTTCCTGCCTCCAGAGTGTCCAATCCTTTAATAATCTTATACGTCTCAATCAGATCCCCTCTCAGTCTCCTAAACTCAAGGGTATACAAGCCCAGTCACTCCAATCTTTCAACATAAGATAGTCCCACCATTCCAGGAATTGACCTCGTGAACCTACGCTGCACTCCCTCAATAGCCAGAATGTCTTTCCTCAAATTTGGAGACCTGAACTGCACACAATATTCCAGATGTGGTCTCACCAGGGCCCTGTACAGCTGCAGAAGAACCTCTTTGCTCCTATACTCAATCCCTCTTGTTATGAAGGCCAGCATGCTATTGGCTTTCTTCACTACCTGCTGTACCTGCATGCTTACCTTCATTGACTGGTGTACAAGAACACCCAGATCTCTTTACCTAACTTGACTCCATTTAGGTAGTAATCTGCCTTCCTGTTCTTGCCACCAAAGTGGATAAACATACATTTATCCACATTAAACTGCATCTGCCATGCATCTGTCCACTCACCTAACCTGTCCAGGTCACCCTGTAATCTCCTAACATCCTCCTCACATTTCACCCTGCCACCCAGCTTTGTATCATCGGCAAATTTGCTAATGTTACTATTAATACCATCATCTATATCATTAATATATATTGTAAAAAGCTGCGGTCCCAGCAGTGATCCCTGCGGTACCCCACTGGTCACTGCCTGCCATTCCGAAAGGGAGCCGTTTATCATTACTCTTTGTTTCCTGTCAGCCAACCAATTTTCAATCCAAGTCAATACTTTGCCCCCAATACCATACGCCCTAATTTTGCTCACTAACCTCCTATGTGGGACTTTATCAAAGGCTTTCTGAAAGTCCAGGTACACTACATCCACTGGATCTCGCTTGTCCATCTTCAGAGTTACATCCTCAAAAAATTCCAGAAGATTAGTCAAGCATGATTTCCCTTTCATAAATCCATGCTGACTCTGACCTATCCTGTTACTGCTATGCAGATGTGTCGTAATTTCATCCTTTATAATTGACTCCAACATAATTCCCACCACTGAGGTCAGACTAACTGGTCTCTAATTTCCTGCTTTCTCTCTCGCTCCTTTCTTAAAAAGTGGTACAACATTAGCCACCCTCCAATCCACAGGAACTGATCCTGAATCTATCAAACTCTGGAAAATAATCACCAACACATCCACGATTTCTAGAGACACCTCCTTCAGTACCCTGGGATGTAGACCATCAGGCACCGGGGACTTATCAGCCTTCAGACCTAACAGTCTCTCCAACACCAATTCCTGGCAAATGTAAATTCCCTTCAGTTCAGGTCCTTCAGCCACTGTTACCTCGGAGATTGCTTGTGTCTTCCCCAGTGAACACAGATCTGAAGTACCAATTCAACTCTTCTGCCATTTCTTTGTTCCCCGTAATATATTCCCCTGTTTCTGTCTTCAAGGGCCCAATTTTAGTCTTAATCATTTTTTTCCCTTTCACATACCTAAAAAAGCTTTTACTATCCTCCTTTGTATTTTTGGCCAGTTTACCTTCGTACCTCATTTTTTCTCTGCTTATTTCCTTCTTAGTAATCCTCTGTTGTTCTTTAAAAGCTTCCCAGTCCTCCATTTTCCCACTTATCTTTGCTATGTTATACTTTTTCTCTTTTGACTTTATATGTTTCTTAACTTCCCTCGTCAGCCATGGCCACCCCTGCCTCTTCATAGGATCTTTCTTCCTTTTTGGAATGAACTGATCCAGCATCTTCTGCATTATACCCAGAAATATCTGCCATTGTTCCTCCTGTGAAGGAAATTTGTCTTTTTAAAATAATTGAATCAAAAACTTCATTCGTTGCTGCTGATATGCAGTATCTGTCTCCAGCTGATGTACAAAACAACAGTAGGCTTATTCCACCATTCAATTACTCCACCATGCCTTCCTAGAACAATTAACTCTTCCTGAGGGCCCAGAACAATATGTGCCACTCCAGGTGTGTCTTTCTCCCCAAGACACCAGCATTAGAAATGCATCTCATATGAAAGGTTTAAGATTGTGACATGGTATTCTTTCTCATTAAAGACTTCAGCTCTAAAACAGGTAGAAACCACTTACCTGTAATTTGATGATGATAAATAGACTGGAATCGTGTGTTTTTTAACACCCTTTGTGTCCTTGTTTAGCAAAGCTCACATAATGCCCACAGCAATTTGTCAAACTTAAGCGGTAGTCGAGTGGACAATCAAACATTTTCAAGGAACTTGCTACGTAGAATCACTACAGTGTAGAAACAAGCCCTTCAGCCCAACAAGTCCACACCGACCTTCTGAAGAGGAACCCACCCAAACCCATTCCCCTATTCTGTTATCCTGAGCCACTGTGCTGCCCATACTTTACAGTGAATTAGGGTAATTTCTTTTGGTAACAAAGGGGGCTAAGAGCTTGTAACATTTTAATCACAGGTGACAAGTGAAATTTTCTGTTAGAATGCAGCAAGGGAAATATCAAAACATGTTATGATTATATCAGCGTAAAGAATAAAATTACATTAGTTTCATCACTGGTTACAGGACATGATAATTCTAAATCCTACTCGGCCATCCTTTTATAATGTACATCGAAGACTATTTATTGCAGATGCTTGTGTTTATGTTATAATTACATCCCTATTAAAACTGACAATCAATTCAAGTCAACCTGACAGCACTGTGTACCCATTCCGATTTACAGATGACAAAATATTGCAAATGCCATATTTTCAATTACTTGAATTAAGCAGTTTATTTTCTGAATTGGTGAAACAGCTGTCGTTTGTTGAGCAAAGACTCATGAGCTGGCACCCATATGCTCCAGGCTCCTCTTACAGTCTTTCATTTATGAGAAAATGAGTCACGCATCAGAAAATGCCAACAAACACTGGAATAAATAGGCCGATAATTGGCCTGCTCTGACCCTCTTCTTTTCTCAGTTCAACGCAAAATAATCTCTGAATCTTGGCTTTTGGTTTGATGGTAATGAATGGAGAGCTGTACGATGGGACTTTGGGTCAATGAATGGAGAGCTGTACAATGGGACTTTGGGTCAATCAGTGTAGAGTTCGACTTCACATTCAGATGACCAGCTCGATCAGAAAAGTGCTGGTTTGGGTCCCAAGGAATCAGGAGTTGAGTACAATGGAAAAATTCACTCTGAGTTCAAAATGCAACATAATTTAAATGTTTCCAACAGCTGGGATGAAAAATTGCTCAAAGTGTCATCTGAAATAACTCTACAGAGAACGGTATTCCATCACCAAGGCACCCTTTATTTACACGGTGGCTCAGTGGTTAGCACTGCTACCTCACAGCATCAGGGACCTAGGTTCAATTCCCATCTCGGGCAACTGTCTGTGTGGAGTTTGCACGTTCTCCCCGTGTCTGCGTGAGTTTCCTCTGTGTGCTCCGGTTTCCTCCCGCAGTCACAAAGCTGTGCAGGTTAGGTGAATTGGCCATGCTAAATTCCCGTAGTGTTAGATGTATTAGTCAGGGGTAAATATAAGGGAATGGGTTGCTCTTCAGAGGGTTGGTGTGGACTTGTTGGGCCGAAGGGCCTGTTTCCACACTGCAGGGAATCTAATCTACACCCGTTATCTTCCTTTGACCTCCCTCAGAGTCAGCTCTCAAGAGTGAGTAGGATGTATGATTGTCCTGAACTATTTTTTGTTCAGTGTTTATATTTTCCCCACATCACCTGTGGTTGTATGTGCAGTGACCCACTGAAAAAGACACCATTGTGCAAGAACTTTACTCTATATTCTCCACCACCAGGAGAACAACCATGTCACTAATGAAACAGTAACAAGCAAAGCCTGATAAAGGCAATGCTTCCCTAAAAGAAAGCAAAGGAGACTGTAAGGACTAAATCAAAATAGAGTTGGAGATACAATAGTTCTTATCTGTCAGCCAGGGGTCCCTGACTGGGGTTGTTAACCTGGTCCAATAAGAGAACTCATATTCTATGAGGTCCACCTGGCTGACCTCAATACAATCACTACATCGTCCTTATTACAAAGAATTTATGATCTATTAGAATATCATATTATGCAGGGCATGTGTTTACTGGCAGCTTACAGGAATGGGCCTGGAACATGTTGCATAGTGCAGTCCAGGACAATGCAGCGTTAAGTCAATGTAAGGATTCCCAAACTACCTGTAATATCTACACTGGAAGAGGTTAGGTTTCACATTTCTAGAGAGTGTGAGAGTTACAGACCCTCTTCCATTATCAGACTGGGCTTGCTCCCCAATTTCAGATCACGTTTGAGTCAAATGACCCTGTTGTTTAGCTACCTGGTGCAAAGAAGAGCAAACAGAACAGCAGATCTCCATTTGGGGCAGTGTCAACCAGAACAATTGAAACTTTCCACAGTTACTATATAGAGAGGAACCTGGATTATCCGAATATCAATTATCCAAATATCTGATTATCCGAATATCTGATTATCCGAAGGAGATCTCGAGGTCCCAATAGAAACATTACATCAAGGATGTGTATGCAACACTGATCGCATCTTTTGTTTACAATGATTAAACAGGCACCATCTCCAAATCACAGACCTTCCACACTCTGTCTCTCCCACACTTTCCCTGGAGTTCTACAGAGGGGTATACCCTAAATCCCCCCTTCCCCAGATGATCTCTCCAACATTGTCCTGCACAGGACAAAGGTGGAAACTGTCAAAAAGTTGCAGTAAAAAGTTTGTGTACATGTGTGCTATTTGGAGACTTATCCACAAAGGCAGCAGCAGCTGTCTTGTTGTTGGTGTCCAGTCCAGCTGCCCCGGATAGGGGCGGGGATGGATGGGGTGTGTGGGGTGTGCGCACCGGGGGGATGTTATACGGGATTGGGGAGCGGGGTTGGACCGGGTTGCGGAGTGGGTAGGGGGGACCGGGGTGCACGGGGTTGGGGGCGGCCGGAGGGCGGTGTTGGACGGGGTTGGAGGGTGGAGAGCGGGTGGGGGGCGGTGTTGGATGGGACAGGGGGTGGTGTTGGACACGATTGGGGCAGGAGGTGTGTGGGATCAGTGGCAGGAGCAGCGCCTCGTGGCGCTGCCTTGTCTCCTGAACGGGGAGCGGACTTAAAAAAACTCCAAGGCCCAGAGGAAAGGCATTGAATCGATTAACTGAATAATTGATTATCCGAACAAAATAGTGCCCGCCCATCTCGTTCAGATAATCGAGGTTCCTCTGTGTATAATTCTATGATTCTAATCAGTGGGCACCTTGAGGGATTGGACTGCATTACCAAACATGGGAATTTGTACTAATCTCAGATATTGGGTTTCCTTTATAGTTTTATTTTGTTTTTGTCCAATGCCTTGTTCATTTGCAGTAACAGTTCCCTACTTATATATTGCCTATTCCTTTTGCAATAAATGTCAAATTTCCATTTGCTTTCTTTATTATCTACTGTACCTACTATTATTCTTGTATACTGCTTCGATATCTGCAGAATCATGAATGGTATTGAACTTTGCTCAATTATAAAATAGCATGTGAAAATAATAATATAAATACATAATATAACCACAGAGAATTATCAAGACTTAATGAAGAAGTAGTCATGGCTGACAAACTTATTAGAATTCTTTGAGGAGGTTACAATTTGAATTTGCAATGGGATAAGAGTTCCTTCAATAAAGTTCTGTGATTCTATCATTAGCTGCATGTTAGTAATGGGTGAATGATATGGTCAGACATCTATAAGCAGCTTCTGTTTAAGTACAATCATTAAGGTAAAGAAATATACCTGTATGATTTTCTTTCCTGCCATCGAAGCACTTGTATCTATCACAAAGACCACATTCTTTGGAACTGGAGGCAGATCCTTAGGTGCAAAGTAATGAACAAAAAACCCATTTTGAATCTGTAAAAAAAATAAAATTATAAAATCTCAGCACTTGACATGATTAATAGCAAACATAAGTAATTTTTTGTATCATCTGTATTTGTAACACAAGTAACCCTGTGTTGGTGACAATGGGTTGAAAAATAGCTACTGACCTATGGATTTACAATCATTACAATGGTTCTCCTTCATTGGGATCTGAGCATTGCTGGCAAGCTCAGCATTTGTTGTCTATCTCTAGTTGTCTTTGTGAAAGTACTGGGGAGTCGCCTTTTTGGGTTACAGCAACTTCTATAATTTGGGCACACCCACACTGCTAAAAGGGATGAGTTCCAATATTTTGACCCGCCAATGTGGGCGGTATTCTCTTGCACCTTTTGCCCTTCTCCTTCTAAGTTTTGAGGTTGTAGGTTTGGAAGCTGCTGTAGAAGCTAACTTGCTAAGTTGCTGCAGTGTACCTTATGGATGCTGCACAGTGAAACCATGGGCAATAGTTTTGGAATAGGTTACAACACATCCCTTTACAAAGATTGTCTCATCAATCTGTACAATTCTGGTCTCCCTGTTGTGAAAGTTGAAAGGGCTCTGAAAAGATTTACAAGGATGTTGCCAGCATTGGAGGGATTGAACTTCAGGGAGAGGCTGAATAAGCTGCGGCTGTTTTCCCTGGAATGTCAGAGGCTGAGGGGTGACCCTATCGAGATTTATAAAATCATGAGGGGTATGGATAGCCTGAATAGTCAAGGTCTTTTCCCCAGGTGGGGGAGTCCAAAACTGGGCGACATAGGTTTAAGGTGAGGGGGGTAAAATGTAAAAGGGACGTAAGGGGCAATTTTCTTTCACGCAGAGTATTGGTGTGCCCAAATTTTCACACAGTGCATGTATGGAATGAGCTGCCAGAGGAAATGGTGGAGGCTGGTACAATGACAACATTGAAAAGGCACTTGGATGGATATGTAAACAGAAATAGTTTAGAGGGATATTCGCTGAACGCTGGCAAATGGGCCTAGATTAATTTAGGATATCTGTTCGGCATGGACAAGTTGGACCTAAGGGTCTGTTTCCATGCTGTACATCTCTATGACTCTACTGTCATAGGTGTTATGACACAGGTGAGACATGAATCTGTGTCTTCTATCAAGAACGCTAATATTCTTGTGTGTGTGTGTGTGTGTGTGTATATATATATATATATTTCATGTTATAATCTCTATCTGTTAACTTGTTCACAATTGACAATCTCCTTTGCATGAGCCACATTCACATGTGAACTATAAAATATCACAACTGGAGACAATAAACATTCCCTTTTGAATTTGCAAGCTGAGGCACATTTCTTTTGAAGAGTTGAGAATTTGCCTGTTTTGACCTGACTCTGATATTCTTGATGAGTACAGTAGGAGTTCTATGACAAAGGTATTGTCTATAAATAGTAACTTCAGGTCTAACATTTGAATATTTCTTTCTTGAGCTAAGATGGTGAGCTGAGATTTATGCTGACTCACACTGCTTGCTAAACTTTGATGAGGAAACTTCATGTGATTAGCTTTTGGGCAAAAGTAACCATTTACCAAAATCAACCAGCTCCTGATATTGGCGCAATGGCATTTATTTACAAATGGCACCATCAACATCCAAACCAGGATAGAGTAAACTGATCTTACTAGGGAAGGAGAGAAGAGAAGGGTATGTTACAGCAATAGTGGCCTTGAGGTTAGGATGAGCAAGATATTTACTGCTTACAATCACTATCCAAAGGTCCCTGCTGGAAGTGGTTTTGAAGTTATCAATGGGAACACAGCTGGTTTTGGTTACAATACATTCTGTTATTGAAAAGCAAGTTCACATCAGAAACCTTTGCAGAGTGTAAATTTTAGTACCGTTATTGTGAAAATGAGGCTCCAAATATCCTGGGCTTCACTGTAACCCATTGAAGAATGTCCATCTGGATACGTTAACAGAAGGTCATCGGAACAGTGGCTAACCAATTTCAAGAAAGAGTCAATGACTTCGGGAGAGGACAGGAGGACAGGCAAACAGGTAAGAAGAGAAGAAACAAGTAGAAAGAAACTGAAGATGAGGACAATTTGCTCTTATTGGGATTTCAGAAAATAGACTGGCTGGGAGCTTTGGTGGTGGGCGGGGGGGTACGTAAACACAAGTCAAAGATGCTTGGAATTTAATTTAAAACTAATTTACAAACAAGCTTTTGTGGTGAGGCATTGCAGATGCAAGGTACACACATGTTTGTTTTAAGATCTATAAACATCAGCTGAAGCAGAGAACCAAGTTAAAGTGAACTTATCTGATTTAAATGACATCTCTAACAACACTACAGAAATTTGCTGAAAGCAGACTCTCTGGAGTGTTTTATGAATGAAAACGTACACTCTTGGGATACAGTGATCACAGAATCAGGAAGCCATTAAGAGTATTACCTGAATATCACCAACTCCCAATTCTCTGTTTACATCATATCTCAGAATGAAATCGCCCAGAATTCCATTCTCAGCAATTACTACTTGCTGGTTAATTGTTGGGGCAAATCTGATGTGGGCTGTTGTTGTGGTCCGGTTGATTTTGGTGGATGGTGGGGGTGAGGCTGAAATAGGACAGGTGAAAAACATAGAATAGTTTAAATTCACTCTATAACTTGAAATGTGTATCTGTGTAACAGCAGCGCAATTCTGGAAAAGAAAATGAAAATTAATCATCTCCTGATTTGAGGATGTGAACACAACGCCGACTAATATCTAAATGTACACATTCCAAAATGTGAGATCTCAACTCTCAATGCTTTTAAAGTTGTGAAGTTTTCATGATCATCATTTATCTTGATATCATAAAACTTACAGGCAAATATCTCATCCTTCTTTTACCAATAATTATTTTATGGAATTTATTAAACCTCATACATTCAAGGTATAATGTTAAATACAGGTGAAATAGAATTATTTTTTGTTACATAGAATAAATTTTGAGTTGCATTAAAGTGAAAATTTACCCTATCCACTCAGTAGAATGTAGTTTTGTCAAATGAGGCACTCTTCAAATAAGACTACAAGAGTAGCAGCAGAAGTAGGTCATTTGACCCATTAATTCTGCTCCAGAATTCAATGAGATCATGGCTGATCTGCTAATCCTCAACTCCACTGTCCTGCCTTTTCCCAATAACTCTAGAATCCCTGATGAAGGAGTAGCGCTCCGAAAGCTTGTGATTTCAAATAAGCTTTTTGGACTATACCCTGATCTTGCGTGACTTCTGACTTTTGAATCCTTCACTGATCAAAAATATGTCTACCTCAGACACAAAAACAGGAATTGCTGGGAAATCTCAGCAGATCTGGTAGCATGTGTGGAGACAAAGCAGAGTTAATGTTTCGGGTTCAGTGACGCTTCTGTTCTGGAAAACCCAAATGTTAACTCTGTTTTCTCTCCACACATGCTGCCAGACCTGCTGAGTTTTCCCAGCAATTTCTGTTTCTGATTACCAACATCCTCAGTTCTTTGGTTTTTCTGTCTATCTCGTCAGGTAGCTACCACACTCAAGTAGCTACCTGATGAAGAAGCAGCGCTCTGAAAGCTTGTAAATCCAAGTAAATCTGTTGGACTATAACAGGTGATGTGTGATTTTTAATTTTGTCAATCCCAGTCCAGCACCTCCACATTATGATAGGTCAATCAGAGATATATATTTAACTGGTCTTGGCTCAGCTGTTCATGAACATTCAGATCTGGGACCCAAAAGCAGGTTTTCTATTATTTCCTAAAATGTATATAAAATGCAATTTGTTTTCTTTTCTCTTGTTGGTAAGAGGAATTTGACTTTACAATTAAAATGGAGATGAATACCACTAATATACAGTATACAGCTCATATGCAGGGTTGAAGAGATTGTAGATAACAAAGAAGATTGGGCAATTATTCTGCATCATTGCCAGTTCATTTGTAATGCCTAACTTTGCTTATACCAGTGTAAACAGCCTTTGCACCATTATCCCAGGTACAGTTATACCTTATAACAATTATACACTCTTCCTCCATATTCATTACCATCTCCCATACCCTTATGACCTATCTTGTATGGGTTTCTCCCAATACAGCCAACCTTTTTTCAATCATTTACACTTCTTTATCTCTCTCTCTCCCTCTCTTTCTCTCCCTCTCTTTCTCTCTCTCTCTCTCTCTCTCTTTCCCTCAGCTTATCATCAACAATCTCTTTATTTACCTATTCCTTTTTTCTCTCACTCTCTCTCTGGGCCTGGTCTCCATGTACTTTATTTACTCCCCTCTGCCCTGTTATCAGCATAAATATCACTCTTACCAGTTTTTTTCAATTTTAAAAAGTGTCACTGGACTCAAAACATTAACTCTGTTTTTCTCTCCACAGATGCTACCAGACCTGCTGAGTTTCTCTGGCAACTTCTATTTTTGCTTTACAATTATAGCTTCACATGTAATCAGATGCTATCTGTTTTCAGTTGAAAACAAGTAGATAGAAAAGCAGAAGAATTACATACAAATATATAAATGGGGTGAAATGCAGGCTCAAGGACAAGGCAGGTCCCATGAAGCATACTCTTTCTAATAGGTTGTACAAAATTTAGGGAGAAAGTGAGGACTTCAGATGCTGGGAATCAGAGTCAAAAAGTATGGTTCTGGAAAAGCACAGCTGGTCAGGCAGCACCCAAGGAGCAGGAGAGTCGACATTTCGAGTATAAGTTTTTCATTAGACATTCCTGATATAGAACTTATGCTTGTAGAAACATCAACTCTCCTGCTCCTCTGATGCAGCCTGACTGGCTGTGCTTTTCCAGCACCACATTTTTCAGTCAAAATTTAAACGACAATTCATTCTTCCAAATGTATTTCACTTTCCTTTATTTTTGATTCATTAATTTATTATCACATGGACTGAGATACAGTGAAAAGTGCTGTTTTGTGTGTTATACAGATAGATCGTACCATACAAAGTACCTCAGGGGAGCAGAACAGAGAGCAGAATACAATGTTGTAGCCGCAGAGAAAGTGCAGAGACAGAGAGATCAGAATTAACATTTGAGTAATCCATTCAAAAGTTTGATAAGTGGGAAGAAACTGTCCTTTAATCTGTTCATATGTGTATTCAAACTTTTAAATCTTCGCCCAATGGAAGAGGGTAGAAGAGAGTATAACTAGGGTGGGAGGAGTCTTTGATTATATTGGCTGCTTTCCCAAAGCAGTGGGACATATAGATTAGAGTGGTGCTGGAAAAGCACAGCAGGTCAGGCAGCATCTGAGGAGCAGGGAAATCGATGTTTCGGGCAAAAGCCCATGATGAAGGGCTTTTGCCCGAAACATCGATTTTCCTGCTCCTCGGATGCTGCCTGACCTGCTGTGCTTTTCCAGCACCACTCTGATCTAAACTCTGGTTTCCAGCATCTGCAGTCCTTGTTTTTAACCTAGCGGGACATATAGGTAGAGTCAGTGGATGGAAGGCTGGTTTTCATGATGGACTGGACAGCATTCATGACCCTCTGCAGTTTCTTGTGGTCTCGGGGACAGCAGTTGCCACAGCTCACTGTGATGCATCCAGATAGGATGCTTTCTGTGGTGCATCTATAAAAATTGGTAAGAGTTCTTGTGGACATACAGAATTTCCTTAGCCTCCTGAGGAAGTAGAGAATTCATTCATGGATTATGGGCATCAATGGCTAGGCAGAGTTTGTAGCCATGGAGATTTTTGATCCATTAGTGTGGCTATCTCGACCATTTCCGAGAGCAGTAAAGAGACAGTCACAATGCCGTGGGTCTGGAGTCACATGTGGCTCCTAAATATCTATGGGTGGTGTCACAAAAGTCACTCCTTTGATTAAAAAATATAAAATTTCCTGTTCTTCCTAAGAGTCCGGAGTCACACGTTGGACAGTCAGGGATAGCAGATTTCCTTCATTATAGAGCATTAATGACCCAAATGCTTTTTATTCATTTTATATTCCAGATTTTATTGAATTCAAATTTTACCACCTGCCATGTTGGAATTAAAATCTGTGTCCAAAGAACATTAGTCTTAAGCTTTGGATTACTAGCTCAAAGGACCCCACGACACCATGTCTAGGGGTGATGACACAAAAGTCACTGCTCTGGTTAAAATATATCAAGTCTCTTGTTCATCCTGCAGTTTGAATGGAGGAGGAAGACCGATTATTTCAAAAATTATTCTATTGTTTATTCTCCAAAATATAGTACTGAAAGGAAAGGTCAAAAAAATGATAAAAAAAGGAAAGGAGGAAGGAAGTATGATAAATACATTCAAATACTAAGGACCATCAATTAATTAGTCCTCAAGTATTTGAAACATAAAATAATGCTCATGAGAAGAAGCAAACTTAAGACCAGATAAATATTTCAACAACCTTACAAAGTGCCTGACTAACTCAATGACTGAACCTTCCTTTTGATGATCTTAACACTACTTTGCTAACTGCATTGTAAATTATAAATTTATTACCATCTCAATAACTCTGAACCACTTTTCTGAACAATGTACATGTAAGTCACTTCTCACAATACTAATTGATGCAAAATGAGTTACATTTGCTGGCACAGTACTCTGTTTAGTTAACTGTAATACTGTTTAATGAGATCAGATAGTCATCTATAATTTCCTATTATCTTTCTATTTTCTCTGTTTGAATTGTATTTGAATATTAACCCATTTACATGCATTTCAATCTTTATTACCCATATGTCAGTCTACAACAAAACATTTTTTTAAATGAAATCAGCTGTTAACGGTTGGCTGACAAAATGAATATTCCAACTAACCATTTAGATTTCGAGACAACAAGAAATTGTATTTACTTAGCGTCTTTCACATCACTAGAGTCTTTTGTAGCCAATGAACTCCTTCTGAAATGAAGTGTCTGATGTAATGTAGGAACATGCCACCAATTTGAACAACAAAATCCCAGCAACAAGGCGGTGACAAAGTAAATGTATGTTAAGTGGTGTAGGTTGAAGAACATACACTGAGATGTCTTCCCTATTCTTGGTTGTATACTGCTGGGAGATCATTTGCATTCACTTAAGCTTGTGGACTGGACTTCAGCTTAACATGCCATCTGTGAGGCAACACCTCCAACAGTGCAGCACTCCTTCATTATTGCACTGTTGCATCAAGATCAATGATGGCTTCCAAGACAAAGTAATTCATATTTGAAATCCACATACAGTGTCTCTGACGTGTCCAATGACATTCAATGAACACTGACCATTAGGCTTCACCAACGCAAAACCAATGAGCTGCTGACATCAATGATGCTGGTAGAATCTTCAAAATACTGGCTAAATTGGATGCTGACGTCTATGCATGGTGCTGCAAGAGTGTGTATGGGACCAGGGTAAGTCGCTAGCTCTGTGCCTCACACAATATATTCTCTTTTGAATTAAGGTGGACCATTCAGAGAAGTTGCACTGTGTTGCCAAACATTAGCATATTAGCAATCAAGAGAGGTTAAATACTCAGAGGAACAGGTTTGCAATCACTCCTATTGGCTTTTACTTTGTTGTATCAACCAATGCTGCTTAGCAAAGAAGAGGGAAATTAACAGAGCTGCACTGTACCCAGTGGCAACTAACATTTCAGGGTGTCCACTGCATACTCTACTGCATTCCTGGAGCAAGCCTAAGTCTTGAAGGACATGGAAAACAAATCCTTTGATTTCCATTGTCTAGTTGAAGGTTGGTCCAAGTGACAGTACCACACCCTCCATCCCAGATAGGGCAAGGTAGCTGGTCCCAGATACACCCCAGCTGAAACCAGAATCTCATTCATGCTGTTCACACCAACATGCTCCTCACTGACCATCCCCTCATCAAGAAGTGGGTGTCTGACTGCATGAAGGATTTTTGCCCGAAACGTTGATTTTTCCTGCTCCTCGGATGCTGCCTGACCTGCTGTGCTTTTCCAGCACCACTCTAATCTTGACTCTAATCTCCAGGATCTGCAGTACCTACTTCTGCCCTGTTTGACTGCATATTGTAGTCTGGAGTATGAATAGCAATGGTAAACATTCTAATATTTTTCTACTACATGATAGAACAGGGATCTCTCCCAGTCTAACCGCCTGCCAGTGGTGTGTCAGAAAGAGTTACAAGTCTGCACTCATCCTATTTGGCTGCATAATGAACACACCTTCCTTGGCCATTACGTCCTGGAGTGGGACACAAACCTGGAGTTTCTAGCTCAGTGTTAAAGACAATACCCACTGCACCACAGAATCTCAACAGGAAACAGTATAGAGAATACATGACAGGTTAAGAAACCTACTAAACAGTTTTCAGAAAAATGATAGCAGCTAGATGTTGCAAACATTATGGCAAAATGCAATAATTAAACTGAATTTGAATATAAATCTAATACACGTCACTTAACAAAAGTTCATTTCAAACTTGTCACTGAGATGTAAATATCCCTCCTTGATTCTCTGTACCTTCAAGGTGTTGACTGTTCTTCTTGCTGTTTCTGAGTGGTGCAACTTCCAGAAAAGTGATCCCAGAAGGTTCTGTCAAATGGATCTCTACTAGGAGTTTCAGAATGATCTGCATGGGCCTGACACTGATCACGTGTCTGTACTGTCCTAGACGTCTCTCCAACAGTTCTTCATAAGTCAGCAGGAATAGTCCTTTGGTCCTTGCAGGCAAACTTACAGTAACAGAGAAAGTTTCCATTTCATTGTCCCTGTGTCAGGGAACAAAACAGTATATGGTAGCATAATCTACAGTCTGAGCCTTGCATTGTTTTGTAGCATTGGACTATGAAATGATTAACGATTTTGCTTGAAGACTACAGAGATTATCCTGTGTTATCATGTGAGTAGAAATTATGACCACAATAATTTAAAGTGTATTTGTACAAACCATATCACAATCAGTACATTTTGTGTTTTAATGATTTCTTGACTAACTATTAATCTGGGATAATTTCATTGTTAACAGAATCAATAGGATCACTGTTGATTTGGAGACAGAAATGCAGCTAAGACATCAATGCCAATTGTCAGATAAATGGCGGAACACAATTAGAATTTTAAAAAGTAACCAGGAAAGGGTCAAAGTAACAGCCTACATTTGTCAATGAGATAAAACATCGCATGGGACAAACTTAGCTAAATCCAACCAAATGCAAGGTTTAGCTACAGATATTCCATGTAGATACTGTTGCCTTTTGTCTCTACTCAGTGGTCAGCACTGTTGCCTCACAGCACCAGGGACCTGCGTTCGATTCCACCCTCAAATGACTAACTATTTGGAGTTTGCGCATTCTTCCTGTGTCTGTGTGGGTTTCCTCTGGGTGCTCTGGTTTCTTCCTATAGTCCAAAGATGCACAGGCTAAGTGGATTGGCCATGCTAAATTGCCCATAGTGTCCACGGATCTGCAGTCTAGGTAGATTGGCCATATGAAATTGTTCTATAGTGTCCACGTATATGCAGATCAGATGGATTAGCCATGGGGAATGAGGGTTCCGGGGATAGGGTGGGGGGTGTGTCCGGATGGGATGCTCTTCGGGGGGGGGGGTGTGGACTCGATGGGCCGAATGACCTGCTTTCTTCACTGCTATGATTCTATGAAAGCACTGAAGATTTTCTGGGTTCCTTTGCACCTTGCCCAGGCCATTGCTAATACCTCAACCAACTGGCCTCAAGTGCACAAGTTGATAAGCTTTCTGGGCTTTCTTAACGGTTTTACAGTCAAAAGTTATCTCATCCTCACTTGACACACCACCTATTGTCACATACCCGAGACCTGGAGCTTTCCTAACCTCAATAACTTAGCCACTCATTGGATGAACTCACTCAGCCAGTGAGAAATGGCGGGTTACTGATCGGTTACAGGAAGTTGACGAGTTGCCGAGTGATAATATGATGATCATTTGTTCCGTGGGCCAGACTGTGATAAATGTTCCCTCAGGGAGTGGATACTCTCATGGCTTTGAAACTCAAGTGAGTGAGGATTGTGTTGCAGCTGCTGTGTACAGCATGAGACCCAATAAAAATCTTTTTATCAGCTGTGCTGTTTTACTTCTTTTAAAAAAATTGTTTGTGAGGAACTAGGGTGGGAATGTGGAATGTATAAGAGATGCAAAAAAGAAATGGAACATTCTTTCGGAATGTTGGCTGCCCTGAACTTAAAAACATAGACCTTCACAAAGTCAAAAAACATCTCATTTAAGATTATAGCCCCTTTTCTACGGTTAGAAAGCACAGAGGCAATAACTTCACCTCCTCTGCGTCTCCAACCCCACCCCCAAATGACCACTAGATAAATCAGTTTGCAAAGCAGATAAATACCCACAGGCCCTAAAGGACATGGAAGGAAAGACAGGTAGGTTACCCATTTGCAGTGGCATTGACAGAAAGAACAGGCACCCTCCTGTTCCTGGTCTCCATACCCTGACCCCAGCTCAGTGGACCCACTACAGCCACAGCCACTGGACCCTGGTGTACCTCCTGTGCCCCAGCCACTAGACCCTGGTGTACCTCCTGTGCCCCAGCCACTGGACCCTGGTGTACCTCCTGTGCCCCAGCCACTGGACCCTGGTGTACCTCCTGTGCCCCAGCCACTGGACACTGGTGTTCCTCCTGTGCCCCAGCCACTGGACCCTGGTGTATCTCCTGTGCCCCAGCCACTGGACACTGGTGTTCCTCCTGTGCCCCAGCCACTGGACCCTGGTGTACCTCCTGTGCCCCAGCCACTGACCCTGGTGTTGATCCTGTGCCCAGCCACTGGACCCAGGTGTTCCTCCTGTGCCCCAGCCACTGGACGCTGGTGAATCTCCTGTGCCCCAACCATTGGACACTTGCGTTCCTCCTGTGCCCCAGCCACTGGACACTGGTATTCCTCTTGTGCCCCAACCACTGGACACTGGTGTTCCTCCTGTGCCCCAATCACTGGACACTGGTATTCCTCCTGTGCCCCAACCACTGGATGCTGGTGTTCCTCCTGTGCACCAGCTTTTCGAACCTGGTGTACCTCCTGTGCTTCACCCATTGGACTCTGCTATACCCCTTGTGCCGCAGCCACTGGACCCTGGCGTACCTCCTGTGCCCCACCAATTGGACCCTGGTGTACCTCATGTGCGCCAGCCATTGGACCCTGCTGTACCCCCTGTGCCCCACCCATTGGACCCTGGTGTACCTCCTGTGCGCCAGCCATTGGACCTTGGTATACCTCCTCTGCTGAGCCCTGCCCATTTGCACTGTACATACCTCCCTCCAAGCCTTCCTCTCTCAATCTTTCTGAGCTCCCTCCTATACCATCCCTCACTAATTTGTTTTTTATTCATTTATAGAATTAAGACATCACTGGCTAGGCCAGCATTTTTGCCTATTTGCGCAGAGAGCGGATAAGAGTCAACCACATTGTCCATCCTCGCCTGGCCTGTCCTACATGTGACTTAGAACCCACAGCAATCACCTTTTCTAAAGTACTTTATGAACTAGAAGGATTTTTACAATAATCAGTGATAATCACATGGTCATCCAGCTTTTAATTCCAGCATTTTATTGAATTCAAATTTCACTATCTGCTACAGTGGGATTCAAACCACCGTCCCCAGAACATTATCTATAGGTTCTGGATTATTAGTCTGATGACATTTCCACTACACCATTGTCTCCTTATCAAGACTGATAAAATAGATTCTATACAGTGTGGAAGTAAGCCATTCAGCCCATCGAGTCCACACCAATCCTTCTAACCAGACCCACCGCTTAATTTCCCATGGCTAATCCACTCAGCCTGCACATTCCTAGACACTATGGGCAATTTAGTTAGCATGACCAATCCATTCTAACCTGCACATCTTTGAGTTGTGGGAGGAAACCAAAAGCAGACACTGAAAGAACATGCAAACATCACACAGACAATTGCCCAAGGTTGGAATCAGACCCAGATCCCTGGTGCTGTGAGACAGCAGTGCTAACCACTGAGCCACTCTGCAGCCCCAACATCTTACCTCATTACAATGCTTTTATTCAAACACATTCCATTCTATCAAAACTATGAAATGTTCTAACTCTTTAATCTTCCCTTCCTCTGAAATGTGACAGGGTCTAAATATCCAAGCCTGGCATTTCCACAGCATTACATCGGCACTTACTCTGTCCTCTGGCAAATTGGAGAAATACAGCTGACTGGAATTATTTGAGTTTTCCCTGAATGCACTCTGCCCATGGACCTTTTCCCAGCACTGTTCATTCTTGCCTGTGCGACATGATTTGTCTGGGATCACCTTGAGAAGGCTAGTGCCACTTGTTAATACTTTCTGTTGACAAAATCAGTTAACCAAGACAGCTGACTGGTGTCTTTGACAAGCAAATGCGGATAATACAGTCACACCTCTCAGAAAGTAAACAGTTTAGATTAGATTCCCTGCAGTATGGAAACAGGCCCTTCGGCCCAACCAGTCCATACCGACCCTCCGAAGAGTAACCCACCTAGACCCATTTCCCTCTCACTAATGCTATGGGCAATTTAGCATGGCCAATTCACCTGACCTGCATATCTTTGGATTGTGGGATGAAACCGGAGAACCCGGAGGAAACCCACGCAGACACGAGGAGAATGTGCAAACTCCACACAGATAGTCGCCCAAGGCAGGAATTGAACCTGGGACCCTGTGCTGTGAGCAGTGCTAACCACTGAGCCACAGTTCATTAAGATGCAAAGGCAAACTCTTATTGTTGACAACTCTGGCAATTTGCACAGATGCAGATAAACAGATGTTTTAAGCAGAAAATTCAGAGGGTTTTATTTGTTTCCTATTAGTTGCTTCACAGACTAATGTCCATATTCTGCCAGCAGTTTATTTTACCATGAATATTTTTAAGACCATGATAATGATTAGCTCACCTGTTTCAGTGATTTGAGAAGTAAGTATTGGCCAGAACATAGGAGATCAACTCCCCTGCTTACGTTAAGACAGTAACATTGGATCTCTTACAAGTACGTGAGCAGGATTGATTGATTTATTGTTATCACATGTCCCAAGATACAGTGAAAAATGTTGTTTTGTGTGTTATACCATACAAAGTGCATCAGGGTAGCAGAACAGAGTGCAGAATACAATGTTACAGCTGCAGAGAAGGTGCAGAAAGATAAATCAGAATTAACATTTGAGAGGTCTGTTCAAAAGTCTGATAACAGTTGGGAAGAAGCTGTTCTTGAATCTATTTGTACGTGTATTCAAAATGTTACATCTTCTGTGATTGGAAAACAAGTCCTTGCTTTTTATAGATTACACAAACAATCATACATCTGACGTGCAGTGCTCCATCAATACTGCGCTGGAGAGTGTCATGTGTGCAGACACGGGAGTGGAATTTCAACATGGAACCTGAGAGTTCAGAGGGGACAGCGCTATCAAACGGCCACATTTGTCAATTGCTTTCCTGATGCAGGTTGCTCTTCACATTTTCTTTTTATTAAATCTATTCTAATCAGTCTGTTCAGAGATGTTATTACACATCTCTGGAGCAGGTGGGACTTGAACCTGAGTCTCCCAGTCCAGACGTTACCACTACATCAGAAGAGGACCCTGTATTTTCTAAAGTCTGTGCTTCAAGTGTCATTGAAACTGGGCACTTCTTCTTCTTCCCTGTTATTGACAGCTGTGTTATCCAATTAGAGGCAGCCTTCTTTTGGTCTGGTCTGCATAATATAATGCCACAATTCAAGGGATGCCAGATTTATTTACATTCAACTCAAGTTCTAGTCACCACTCTACAGGAAGGATGTGATTGCATCAGAGAAGGTGTGAAGGAGATTATCAGGATGTTTCTTGGGCTGGATTGTTTCAGCTTTGAAGAAAATTAGTTGTTTCCCTTATAGCAAAGAAGGCTGAGGGGAGGCACAGTTTAGGAACAAAATACTGCAGATGCTGCAATCTGTACTGAGAACAACAAATACTGGAGATCACAGAGGGTCAGGCAGCATCCATGGAGAGAGAGTAAGCTAGAGTTTCAAGTTGAGATGACCCTTTTTCATTGAAGAGTACATATTTCTGAGGAAAACAGATAGGATTGATAGCCTTTAGTAGAGGGGTCAATAAGCAGGGAACACAATTTTAAGGTCAGGAACAGGAGGTTTAGAGGGAATTTGAGGCAAAAGGTGGGAATCTGGAACTCAATGCCTGAAATGATGGTTGAGGCAGGAACTCTCTAGATATTTAAGAAATATTTGGATTTGATGAACACTTGAAACACCGTAGTATACAAGATTGTGGGCCAACTGTTGGAAAATGGGATTGGAATAGATTGATGCTTAATGACCAGCACATACAAAATGGGCCAAAGGGTCTTTTTCCTTGCTGTAAAAGCTCTATGACTGCAGTTTTAACATAGACACTAGGATAGACCAAGCTCACCAATTGGTTTCCCTTTCTCTGTACCTATGCACAATGAGGATTTGTTCTCACCCTGTGTCTCCCATCTTAGTAGCACATCTGTGATTGGCAATTCACTATGGGAGAAGCACAGGGGCAAAATCAAAACGTGTAGTTTAGTTTAGTCATCCTCCACATTGGGTTCCATTGTTTTACATGGTGACTAAAGCTGTCTCTTCTACCAGTCTTTTGAAGATGAAAGCAACTATTTTGAATAATGGGCCATTTATTTTCCTTTGGGTGTTAATGTAAAGACGCGGTCACTGTGACTTAATTCTGATATGCTGCTCACACTCACTGTTATTTAACACTAATAGCTTAGGAAACCATTCACATTACATGATGAACAAGGATCATAGCTCCTTGAAAGTGGAGTCACAGGTAGATAGGATAGTGAAGAAGGCATTTCGTATGCTTGCCTTTATTAGTCGGTGCATTAAGTATAGGAGTTGGGTGGTCATGTTGCAGCTGTACAGGACACTGGTTTGGCTACTTTTGGAATATTGTGTTCAATTCTAGGCTCCTAGCCATAGGAAGGATGTTGTGAAACTTGAAAGGGTTCAGAAAATATTTACAAGGATGTAGCCGAGGTGGAGAGTTTGAGCTATAGGGAGAGACTGAACAGGCTGGGGCTGTTTTCCCTGGAGCGTTGCAGGCTGAGGGGTGACCTTATAGAGGTTTATAAAATCATGAGGGGCATAGATAGGGTAAATAGACAAAGTGTTTTCCCCAGGGTGGAGGAGTCCAAAACTAGTGGGCATAGTTTTAAGGAGAGAGGGAAAAGATTTAAAAGGAGCCTAAGGGGATACATTTTCATGCAGAGTGTTGCATGTATGGAATGAGCTGCCAGAGGAAGTGGTGGAGGCTGGTACAATTACAACATTAAAAAGGCATCTGGATGGGTATATGAATAGGAAGAGTTTGGAGGGAGATGGGCCAAGTACTGGCAAATGGGACTAGATTTACTTAGGATATCTGGTTGACATGGACAAGTTGGACCGAAGGATCTATTTCCATGCTGTACATCTCTATGACTCTAAGCGCAAAATACACATTAATTAATTAATTGGTACCTGCTTGAAATGTTCAAGTCTTGCATTATATCGATTTTTAAAAAAAATACTTACCTGCTTTTTATTCCAGAATGTTCTTTGATTTTGTCTTTGGAATTCTTTGCTTTGGTCATCACCTCACTCTGATATACTTTTTTGCCAATTATCCTGGACAGAAACAAGAAGAACAAACTGAATGATTGTTAAATCACAGCAAAGTCCATCATTGTTTTCTGGGACTGTGTTCCACGATTGAATAACTGCCAGTGTTTTACAGGTCTACCATAAATCTCATTACAGGACAGACAGCCTAAGTGAGGCTCTCTGCACTACAAGCCCAGGATGGGAAACCTTTCATTGCATGCTGCCAGATATTCTTTTAGTTCTACTTTATAATTCACTTCAAAGGAAAGGAACTTTGTACAAAGTTCTCATGCATGGTTGCCACCTGAGGCTTGCTCACCATCAAACCTGGACAACAATAACTTTTCTCTAATTTAAAGCAGCGGAAATCGCGTTGGGGATCTAACTAATCATTCTCAAGAATAATGATTGAACAAAAAGTAATTCCTATCTGTATATTTATGCATCACATGAGTGCAGCTCTAATGACACTCAAAAGTCTGGACAAAATCCAGAACTTAGCAGCCCACTTGATCGGCATCTCATCCACTAACTTAAAATTCCATCACTGACACAGTACCAAAGTGTTTCATTTACATGCGACACTGCATTTTGCTACATTTCCAGGGAGTCCAGAACTAGAGGACACAGGTTTAGGATGAGAGGGGAAAGATATAAAAGAGATCTAAGGGGCAACTGTTTCAAGCAGAGGGTGGTACGTGTATGGAATGAGCTGCCAGAGGAAGTGGTGGAGGCTGGTACAGTTACAACATTTAGAAGGCATCTGGATGGGTATATGAATAGGAAGAGTTTGAAGGGATATGGACAGATTGGCAGGTGACTAGATTGGGTTGGGATATCTGGTCAGTATGGACCACTTGGACCGAAAGATCTGTTTCCGTGCTGTACATCTCTATGACCGAACTTTCCAAACATGTGACCTCCACCTCCCAGAATGACAAGAGCAACAGACACACAGGAACAGCACCACTTGCAGGATGCCCTCCCAGTCTCATGTCATCCTGGTTTGCTGATGTTCCTGCACTGTTGCTGAGTTAAAATCCCAGGGTTCCCTTCTGTAGTGATCGGAATGAGAGCCAGGTGGATAAAGAACAAATAACAAAATTACAGCACAGGAACTGGCCCTTCAGCCCTCCAAGCCTGCGCCAATCCAGATCCTCTGTCCAAACCCGTCACCTATTTTCTAAGGATCTGTATCCCTCTGCTCCCTGCCCATTCACTTAGTGTCTAGATACATCTTAAATTACGCTATCGTGCCCCCACTACCACCTCTGCTGGCAATGCGTTCCAGGCACCCACCATCCTCCGCTTAAAGAATTTCCATACATATCTCCCTTAAACGTTTCCCCTCTCACTTGAGCTCGTGACACCAAGTAACTGAGTCCCTTACCCTGGGGTAAAAGCTGGTTGCTATACACCCCATCTATACCTCTCATGATTTTGCAGACCTCAACCAGGTCTCCCCTCAACTTCAATGAGTATGAGATCCCTGACTGGCCCAGGTTAACAACCCCAATCATGGATCGCATACTCAGTGAGATCCATATGACCAATGTTCCAATCACTACATCCTCCTAACAGCATTGGTGGGAGGGGGCTAGGTGCACCCACAAGGACTGCAAAGATTCAAGAAGGGGTCTCACCACTATCTTCTCAAGGGCAATTAGGAATGGATAGCAAATGCTAGCTGTACCAGCAGTGCTCAGAAACCATGAAAAGAATTAAAATGAAATCCATGTCTTTCCTCTGTCTTAATCGAAAGTGTGGTGCTGGAAAAGCACAGCAGGTCAGGCAGCATCCGAGGAGCTGGAGAATTGATGTTTCGGGCATAAGCCCTTCATCAGGATCCTGATGAGGGGCTTATGCCCGAAACATCGATTCTCCTGCTCCTCGAATGCTGCCTGACCTGCTGTGCTTTTCCAGCACCACACTCTCGATTCTGATCTCCAGCATCTGCAGTCCTCACTTTCTCCTTTTCTCTGTCTTAGTAAAATATACATAAAGCACATTTTGCAGAATGATGGGACAGTAATAGATGGGTTCCTTACATGAGTTCTCCATTCTGAGTGAACCATGATAAAATAGCATATCATACAGAGCTAGGTTGATTGACTGGTAGGTATTTCATTCAAACTTTTGAATGTCAGAATATGTGTTGCATTGTATTAGAATCAAAGATGCGTATTTCTTTATAATCACTCTTTATTTTTAGTCAAACCTTTCAGTTTGACTGCTACTGGGACATAGCGTTAATTGCCATTAAACTTCCATCTAAGAATAGAACAGAATGGGTCCAACTTGGATCAATTGGTTTTGGAATGTGGTGACAGATCTTTCTTAATCCCCCAATACAGAACTGTGAGTGAACACAGAACCACACAGAATTAGTAGAAATTGCAAATAATTCTGATCTGAACTTGGCCCTACTGTCGGTCATGAAAAAATACAGGGATGAGCCAAGCATTCAGCCATTCTATATTGTCCCACTATTTCCTCCCAAATAACATCTGGGACAAGCAATGCCAGAACATATTATAACAGTAACAGTGTTGGGAGAAACACAAGCTCCCTGCAATCAGATCAGATCAGTATTTTTTTACTTTGTTTGTGTAACCAAAATGGTGGATTTCCAGCAAGCTGACAGTGAGAACAGAAGTATGAAAAACCAGTTTTATTTAGTGTATCTAAAATAAAACACGAATTAAAGATCTTCTGCACAACTCAAAACTCTGAGCATGAATTTACTGGCTGAATAGAGTGGTCATTACTTATAGGCGAAAGTGAGGATTGCAAATGCTGGAGATCAGAGTCAAGATTAGAGTGTGCTAGAAAAGCACAGCAGGTCAGGCAGCATCCGAGGGGCAGGAAAATCGATATTTCGAGCGAAAGCCCTTCATCAGGAATTACTTATATATAAGTAATAGTCACCCTGTTAAAGGAAAGACATAATGAAACTGGAAAGAGTGCAACAGAGATTTATGAGCATGTTACCAGGATGAGTAGGGCTGAGTTATAAGGAGAGGTTGGCCTGGATATGACTTCATTTCTTGGAATGTAGGAGAATGAGCAGTGATCTTATTCAGGTTTCTAAAATCATGAGGGACATAGTAAAGGACAAGAAAATACCCTGGTGCTTTCACTGTTTCCCTCAATGTGATGTTTTCTACTCACACTCCTTGAAACTTAGAGAACAAAAATGTTTCTGGATGAAGTGTGTAACTAATAACAATGGCCCTTTAGAGCAAAATCTCACTCATCATTGATCATTCCAGAACCTCAAATGCTGCAGCCACTGACAAATGCAACCAGGTTTGCACAATTACCCACATTGTGAAGTTAGAAATGAAGGCACGAGCTGGAATCTGCATCTGGAAAACAGCATTTTTGGGCTGAAATGCTCGATTGACCATAGTTGAGGAAACAGCTGTGAACGCATAGCGAGAGAAGATAGTGGATTTCACTATGAAATCTGTCACATGGGGTTTTCTGTCCTGCAAAAGAGAGAAACCACAAACGCAAGGCTTTAGTACCCTGACACATCCTGAACAGAAATATAAGAAAGTTAAAAATCACACAACACCAGATTATAGTGGGCTATACCCTGGTGTTGTGTGACTTCTAACTTGGTCCACCCCAGTCCAACGCCAGCACCCCCACATCAGAAATATAACAATCTTTCCTGTTGATTTTCTAATGTGCTGGAAGTTGGTAGTGCATTCAGCAATCAAGATGGTTCTCAGATGGCCTGTTGGGCCACTTTCTACTTTGATTCAGGTCTATTTTACCAATAATCATCAGCTTCTCTATACAGGCAATGATGACTGTAAAATATTTAAAAATGTATTCACAATTTTTGAGTACTTTCCTCATTTCTGACTTAGGGATGTTGTTTTGATCTAAATATTCATATGGCAATTTGTGATGGCAATTAGAGAGATAAATTGTGTTTCTATTTTTCTTTATGGTATCAGTCAGCATTTAAAGGCCAAGATTAAATATGTGTTTTTTTTAAGTATATAGAGTTGCTACTTCAGATGCTCGCTACAGTCCTAGCTGTGGGTTTCAACGGTTTCTCCGTGTTGCAATGAAGTCTATCAGAAAACATATAAAAATGACTGTCTGTCATATCACACCTTTACTGTGAGATAGAATAGACAGAAAGCAATTATACATTAGATAGTTCTCACCTTCATTATCAAGTTAGACAGCTTAATGCACTAACACAATCTCACCTTCACCTTGAGGTGGTCTCTAGTAAATGAGCAAGCAAAGCTTTTCCGCTCAACAGAAGCAGGTGCACATTTTTCTTAACTCCGAATGGTTCTGACAGTGAGACCTCACCAGGAGAGCTTGACAATTGTGCCAACTTTCAAAATTAATAATATTAGCCATGAGGATTTAACTTTGAAAATGAAATGCTGACAAATGCTTACGATCGAACAAGTACTTTTACTACAACCGGCATGACTTTGTATCGTGATTTACTTCTACTTTACTGGCAATGATTTTGCATTTTGCATAAATGGGTTTCAGCCTGTTTGAGTCTATTATATAATTTAAATATACTCAAGGATCTCACCAAAGAGCTATAAATCTAATGGTTGGAACTTTACATGAAGATGGGTTATTTTATCTGAGCTGATTTTTATGACTGCAGAACCTGTACCTAAAAGAGTTTTAAAATGGATAGGAAATCCTCTAAAAAGCTAAAATACTGCAACCGCCTTTAATGTTTAAGTAAATATTAAGCAAATATCAACAGTAAGCATTGTCAAATGGCATACTGAAGACTTCATCAAAATGTATCAAAAGTTTTGACAGATGTCTGAAAACTCTTTGCTATTGTCGGGATTTAGTTCAAAAATTAAAGCTGAAGCTTCCGATCAAAATCAGACATTTCTTTTACACAAACGGCAAGGAAAATCTGGAAATCATTTTCCCAATAGGTTGTGGATGTTAGGACAACAATTAGAATGTTAAAAATCAATATATTTTGTTAGTAATGCACATTGAGGTAAATAGAGCCAAGCCTGGTCAACACAATTCAGTCATAATCTAGTGAAATGTCAAAGCATGCTTGAGCACCTATTGCTGTTCAGTATGTTCCTAATAGAATAGATGTTAATTTACACTTGCAATTAATTTGCTTTTCACAATAATTGCCATATTGTATTTTCCTCTCAGTGAATAGGTTGGGTCACATAGAACGCTGTATTCAGAACTGAATGGTTTATATATTCATGCCAGTAACTTTGATATTTAACCAACAGGTCCTCACAACAGCATAGTATACATCTCAGCACAAAGACAAAAGGTTTGCTTTTACAGATCATCGGGTTATAGTCCAGCAGATTTATTTGAAACCGTTAACTTTTGTATCCCCCCCACTCCTTCCTCAGGTAGCTAGCTGGCAGTTTCAAGTAAACCCGCTGGACTATAACCAGCACCTCCACATCATGCTTTTTCAGGGAAATCTCAAAGATATCTACAGCTTTGGGGTGGCATAGTGGCTCAGTGGTTAGCACTGTTACCTCACAGCATCAGGGACCTGGGTTCAATCCCAATCTCAGGCAACTGTCTGTCTCCCTGTGCCTGTGTGGGTTTCCTCTGGGTATTCTGGTTCCCTCCCACAATCCAAAGGTGCGTAGTTTAGGTGAATTGACCAAGCTAAATTTCCCATAGTGTTCAGGAATGTGTAGGTTAGGTGTATTAGTCAGGGGTAAATATGGGATAGGGGAATGGGTCTGGGTGGGTTACTCTTCAGAGGGTTGGTGTGGACTTTTTGGGCTGTAGGGTCTGTTTCAACACTTTAGAGATTCTATTCTATTTGAAGTGTGCAATGACTTTATTATGTGGACAGCTATTTGCACACAGCAGAAAGTAACATCAGCAATAAAAGTAATGGCTAGTTAGTCTCCTGAGGGAAGACTTTTGGGCTAGAAAATAGATTAGCATTCTCCTTTTCCCGGAATAATGTCCTGGGACCATGTGTTCAGTCAAACTTAGCAGTGGTTTCAGTTAAACACTTGATAAATAAAACAAACTCTCGTGACTGGGTCTGAGTGTCAGTCTACATTAAATACTTAAATCCAAAAGCTTGAAACAATAACTTTCTGACTCAGAAGCAAGAATATTACAAGATATTACAGCAGTAAACTGGATAAATGCTCGGAAGGGAAACATTTTCATGGCTCTGAGGAAAGTGTAGGAGATGTGAATGAGTTGGAGAGCTCACTCAAAGAAAGAATGGGTGAAAGGTGACTTAAGGAATATTATTTTAGCAAGGATGTTAAAGCCCTGAAGAGACTGTGAAGGAGATTTACTAGAATAATATCAGGAATGAGAGATTGTAGACACAATATAAGATTAGACAAATTGGAGTTATTCTCCTTGGAGCAGAAAAAATTAACAGACCTTATTGAAATGTTCAAAATTATGAACAATTCTGACAGTGACACTAGTTGGCATGTCAGTTACAAAGTCAAATGTCATGATTGTCAGCAAGAGAGCTAGGAGCAAGATGAGGAGAAGCTTCTTTACTCAGAGTTAATAGGATTTAGAATGTGCTGCCTGGGAGAATGGTGGAGGCAGGTTCCACAGAGACTTAGATAGCTATTTGAAAGTGATGAATTCAGAGCACTGTTGGAGAGTGGGACTAGCTGGTAGCCCTTTTGGGAGTTGGTACAGGATCAGTGGGCTAAAAGGTCTCCTTCTGCACTGTAAAATTCAATGATTCTACATCAATATGTTTATTATGTATATCTACTATATATTTCTGCAAAGGAATTTTGTGTACCCCTTTGTTGCTAAAACTGAAATATATTCAAAACAAGTGTCAGTGAAATGCAAATATTTCAATCTGCATTCTTTGTGAGAAATGAATGAACCTTTTAATACTCTCATTACTTTAAATGTCTTTCTATCATTATAGACGCATGGATATTTACAACACAGAAGGAGGCCCTTCGGTCCATCATGTCCATCCTAGTTGACAAAGATCTGGCTACACCCATCCCATTTTCCAGCTTTTGGACCATAACCCTGGATACTATGGCAACAGGAGTGAATATCTAACTAATGCTTAAATGTTACGAGAGTTTCTGAGTCAACCACACTTTCAGACAGTGAGTTCCAGACCCCCACTATCCTCTGGGTGAAAACATTCTCCTCAACTCTCCTTTTTGCCTTCTACTTCTTTAATTTATGGCCTTGACTATTCACCCCACTACTAATGAAAAAAAGCACCTTCCTATCCACCTGATCGATGCCTCTCATAAGATTATCTTCCTCTATTAAGTGTCCCTCAATGGACACTGCTCCAAGGAAAACAACCTCACCCTATCCAATTTTTCCACATAGCTCATACACCTCTAGCATAGGCAGCATCCTGGTAAATCACCCCTGCACTTTCTCTCATGCAATCACATCATTCCTGCAATATGATGATGTTACACCACTGGAAATCAAGACCTGCTATTCCCAGAATCATAACAAAAGTTAGAGATTTTGCAAGACTACACAAACTTCCCTGTTGTTCTGTCTGTTTGCACCCAGGATAACAGTAAGCACAGAGCAGGTCTATTTACATAACAAGAATGATTATTTATGACAACTAAATGGATTCGAACCATTGACATATAACTCTCCTGATCGAAATGCTTAACCCCCTTATATATGCCTGCTACATGCACATGCCAACACAGATACATACAAATACATGGGCGCTATTAGCCGTAGGAAAGATCGGGAAGGCAGTTCAATCGTCCCTGTTTATTGTGTGCACTGAGATCATCCTTTCTTGCCTATTTTGCTGCTCCATGACCTTCCTTTTCCAAGTACTTTCACTTGTTTGCAGGAGGCACATGGTGATTGGTTCACAACTTATAAAGTCTCTGAAGTATGGTTAAAAGCCACAGTTTTTAGCAACTGATGAGAGAATATAAACTGCCTTTCTTCAGGCTTTGGGTGCTTTTTCCTAACTGCTCCCTCCTTTCTGGAGTTCCAATGGCTTCTAACCCAAACATTCACATCCACAAGTATCAAAAAGTATGGTGCTGAAAAAGCATAGCCAGTCAGGCAGCATCCAAGGAGCAGGACAGTCAAGGTTTCGCACATAAACCCTTGATCAGGAATGCGCGTGTGTGTGGGGGTGGGGGGTGCTGAGAGATATATGGGAGAGGGGTGGAGCTGGTGGGGAACATAGCTGGGAATGTGATAGGTAGATGAAAATGGGGGTGATGGTGATAGGTCGGACAGGAGGGTGGAGCAGATCGTTGGGAAGGAAGATTGACAGGTAGGACAATTCAAGAGGGTGGTGCCAATTTGGAGTGTTGGATCTGGGATAAGGTGGGGCTGGTGAAATTGACATTGATCCTGTGTGATTGGACGGTACCAAAGTGGAAGATAAAGTTTCGGGTGGCTAGAATTTGGTGGTGGAGGTGACCCAGGACCTGCATGTCCTTGGCAGAGTGGGACAGGAAGTTGAAGTTTTCAGCCACAGGGTGGTGGGGTTGATTGGGGGTGTGTCCCGGACATGTTCTCTGAAACATTCAGCAAGTTGGTGTCTTGTGTCCCCAATGTAGTGGAGACCACATCGAGAGCAACAGACACAGGAGCAGAGGTGATTGGAGGTGCAGGAAAATCTCTGTCAGATGTGGAAGGATCACCCACAAGCTGATCAGCCCCCTGGAAGCCAATCACAAAGTAGTTGGCAGGCAAAAGGTCTTTGTCATCATCAAAGGGTCGCTATTCCCCAGACCAATCAGCTAAATGTTTCCAGCCAAACCTCCATTGATACACAGTTCTTGGCTCCTGCTCAACTGCAGATAAAATTTCCCAACATCATCAACAAACAACAGAATAAACAGTACTTACAATGAATGACTTGCTTTTAAAAAGTGCAACAATCTTTGGCTTTTAAGTGATCTTTTTTTTCCCACTTCAATCCACAATCAAAATATTCTGAAAAATGAACAGTCTTTACAGTGACTAGAACAGCACCCAGTACTTCAGTTATGGCCTAGTCAACATGCTTTTAAATTCCAGCAGAACCTCTAGTTTCTATGCCTTGGCTAATAAAGGAAACTGTACCATAAGCCTTTTCAACAATCGCACCTACCTGCCCTGCTACCTTCAGAGATGTGTGGAAATGCACACCAAGGTCCTTCTGATCTTCAGTACTATCCAAGGTTCTACTCTTCACAGTGTAATACCTGCTTTAATAGCCCTCTATATGTGCATCACTTTACACTTTCCCAAGGTGAATTTCATTTGTCACTGCAATACCCACTGTTGTTGTTCTCTATAAGTTTAAGGCTATCTTCCTCACTATATACCACCCTTCCAATTTTCATGTTATAGAACATAGAAAAGTACAGCACAGAACAGGCCCTTAGGCCCACAATGTTGTGCCGTGACTTAATCCTATAGTAACTTAACCTACACACCCCTCAACTTACTGCTATCCATGTGCATGTCCAGCAATCGCTTAAATGTCCCCAATGACTTTGCTTCCACCACCTCAACTGGCAATGCATTCCATGCATTCACAACTCTCTGTGTAAAGAACCTACCTCTGATGTCTCCTTTATACCTTCCTCCTAATATCTTCAAACTATGGCTTCTCATACCAGTCAATCCTGTCCTGGGGAAAGGTCTCAGGCTATTGATTCTATTTATTCCTCTCATTATTTTGTACACCTCAATCAGGTCTCCTCTCTTCCTCCTTCTCTCCAGAGAGAAATGTCCAAGCTTATTCAACCTTTCTTCATACGGCAAACTCTCCAGTCCAGGTAGCATCCTGGTAAACCTTCTTTGCACCCTCTCCAAAGCCTCTGTATCTTTCATTTAGTAGGGCGACCAGAACTGGACACAATATTCCAAGTGTGATCTCACCAGGGACTTGTAAAGCTGCAGCAAAACCTTGCGGCTCTTAAACTCGATACCCCTGTTAATGAAAGCCAAAACATCATATGCTTTCTTAACATATGTCCTATCCACTTGGGTGGCAACTTTGAGGGATCTATGTACTTGCACACCCAGATCCCTCTTGACTCCTCTCTTCTGCAATCTTCTTGATCACAGACACTGCATTTAAGTCCAAATCATTAATGTGCTACACGAATAGCAAATGCCCAGAACTGGACTCTGAGGTAACAAACTTCACTGGAAACAAACGTCAAGTCACAGAACTATCCCTCTGCCATCACTCTCTGCTTCCTGCCCCTCAGTCAATTTTGGATCCAACATGCCATTTTGCCTTGGTTCCCATGAGCTCTTACTTGATCAGCTGCCATGAGGAACGTTATCAAAGCTTTGGTAACATCCATGTAGATAACATCAAAGGCATTAAACACATTAACACTTCTCATTATGTTCTCAAAAACTTCAATTACAGCTGTCAAATATGACCTACACTTAACGAGTTAATCTTTATTATCCCTGATTAATCCCCTCCCTTCAAGTGCAAATATATTCTGTCCCACAGAACTCTTTCTCAACACTGAGGTTAAACTGACTGGCCTGTAACTTCTTGGTCTATTGTTTCCTCCATACTTTAATAATGGGCCAATTTGGCCAGAGAGTATTTGAAGATTACTGCCAGGACCCTGACATCCCCTCCCATTCGCTTAACATGTACCTTATCCAACCCTGCAGATTTATCAATTTCTATAGCTGCTCCACCCATTAGTTCCTCCTTCCTCTCCTTCCACTTAAAATGTCAATTTCTTTTAGTATTTCACAGTCCACCACCCTTCTGTCCATAGTCTTGTTGTTTCCATTGTGAAGAGTAACACATTCATTGAGGACTGTGCCCATGTCTTCTGTGTCCACGCACAGATAAACTCTATGGTCCCTAATGGCCCCTACTCTTTCTCTAATTTTTTTTTTGTTCTTTGTATAATTTCTACAATCCTTTATTCGACTCACCAATGCTTTCTCATTCACTCATTTGATTTCTTAATTTCCTTTATAAGCACTGTCTTCCCCAGCACTTTTTAGATTCTTCAATGAATTCTGTTGTATTGAGCCCTCAGTAACTTCCATAAGTTTCCCTTTTTCCCATAATCCCAATGTTTATGCCCCTCGTTGACCTCAGTTTTCTAGCAGTGTCCCACTCTTTGTCTTTATGGAACATATGTCTAGTACTCTCACTATTTCCTTCTTGAATGCCTCTCACTGCTCTGACCTGGTTTTATCTATGACCCCTTCTTCTATCCACTCTCTCACCTTATTCAAATACCCTATAACTAGGAATGTTGAGCGGCTGATCCAGCCCATCATTCAGCCAAACATTGGTCATAGCAATGATATCAGACTCCCATGTGCCTATCTCTGCCCTCAGCTCATCTAGTATGTTCTTCAGGCTCCTTGCATTAAAATATATTCCATAAAGTCTTGCTGAAGTCGCTTCTTGATGGAGTCCAAATTGGAAATAATGGACAATCTCTAGTTCTCCTATCATTACTGACGATGATACCAGCATAGACAAATGCTCTGGATGTGAGGGAATGGGGATCTTAAACTTATCCATCAGGAAGAAAACAGACATAAGTTTGATTTTGTGGTTTTGATTTGCCCTTGGCACAAGAACTCTACTATGGCCCCATTATTAGCTGCTCAATTTATGGCTCCACCTATCATGATGAAATGTCTGCGGTGATGGGTGTTACTGAGATTCCAATCCTGTGGAAATATCATGAAATATAAGGCAACCCATTCAGAGTGTATGATGGACAGATAGGACTTCTGTAGAGTTGCTTAATTTACTTCTGAGGCCAGGGAGAAGGAAAGATCAGGTAAGACTGCAAACGATGAGGTGGTACCAATCTCCAGAAGGAGCTAGTTTGGTGCTTTGATCTTTTATTGTTTCAGCTGTTCATTGCGGCTGTACAGGACATTGGTTAGGCCACTGTTGGAATATTGCGTGCAACTCTGGTCTCCTTCCTATCGGAAAGATGTTGTGAAACTTGAAAGGGTTCAGAAAAGATTTACAAGGATGTTGCCAGGGTTGGATGATTTGAGCTATAGGGAGCGACAGAACAGGCTGGGGCTGTTTTCCCTGGAGCGTCGGAGGCTAAGGGGTGACCTTATAGAGGTTTACAAAATTATGAGGGGCATAGATAGGATAAATAGGCAAAGTCTTTTCCCTGGGGTCGGGGAATCCAGAACTAGAGGGCATAGGTTTAGGGTGAGAGGGGAAAGATATAAAAGAGACCTAAGGGGCAACTTTTTCATGCAGAGGGTGGTACGTGTATGGAATGAGCTGCCAGAGGAAGTGGTGGAAGTGGTACAATTGCAACATTTAAAAGGCATTTGGGTGGCTATACGAATAGGAAGGGTTTGGAGGGATATGGGTCGGGTGCTGGCAGGTGGGACTCGATTGGGTTGGGATATCTAGTCGGCATGGATGGGTTGGACCGAAGAGTCTGTTTCCATGCTGTACATCTCTATGACTCTATGAATAACAATTCATAATTAACAGAAAGAAAGGCAGACTTCAAAGCACTTTTCACAACCACCGGATCTCTTAAAGTACTTTATAGCCAATAAAATGCAGGAAACATGGCGACCAATTAGTTCAGGGCATGTTTCCAGAAGCAGAAACATAGTAATAAGCAAATAATCTGTTCTATTGTAATGTGGATTTTACAATAAATATTGACCAAAGCATCAGAGAGATCTCTACTGCTCTTCTTTGAAAAAGTCAAAGAGTGTGGTGCTGGAAAAGCACAGCCATTCAGACAGTAACCGAGGAGCAGGAGAGTCAATGTTTGGAGCATAGCTCTTCATCAGGAATCTTTGAAGAAATGGCAAGGAATCATTTACGTCCATCAGAGCATGCAGATTGGTCTGAAAGATAGCATCTCCGAAAGTAAAGCACTTCCTCCATATTGCACTGGAGTGTCAGCCTCAATTTTTCACAACTTGTACCATCAATACAAGTTATTAGCCATTCCTCTTATTTGCTCTTTCTGGGATCTGGCTCTACTAAGATGGCTACATTTTACAGCTGATAATTCCCAGACTGTGGGGATCACTGCCACTGAAATGGGTGACATTTGCGACCCAACCCAAAGTAGTTGGCGGTGAGCTGACTCCTTGAACAGCTTGTAAGAGACCACATACCTTTCATTATGAACAAAAATTTCCAATTATAGTTTAATAAAAACTGAAATGGACATTGGACTGCTATAATTGGAAAATCAGGAGAGTTTCAGAACTTGAAACTCAAGTGTTGCATATCACTTAGCTGTACAATACAATGTTGCTTTTTGGGAGCTGGAAGAAAAAGAATTTGAAGCACCAAGAATCATTATGCATCTGGAAGGGCATATGAATAGGAAGGTTTTAGAAGGATATAGGCCAAATGCTGGCAAATGGGATTGGATTTATTTAGGATATCTGGTCAGCACAGACAAGTTGGACCGAAGGGTCTGTTTCCATGCTGTATATCTCTGACTCTATGACTAAATTCTGCTTGACAACAGCCTTCTGATTGGTTGAGCTATAGAGCTAAAAGCTCCAAGTGGCAAGTGCAGCAAAAGAAACATCCAGAACCAGCAGACAGAAGACATCCATCTCTTTCTCTTGCTCTTTCCATGTGGGATAAAGACAGCAAAAACAAAGCAAGCTACAAAGAGACCATTCATACAGGAAAATACCCAAGTTCACCAGATTGACCATCGAAATAAAAGACAAAAGCCACACAACTGATAAAAGCATATCATCGTTGCAAAAATAAAAAACACTGCGAAAAATAACTTTCTGCCTTCTGGGCTGGACTTTTGATCTTTGGGATTTTGTTTGTATTCATTTCCCACTCATGGTATGTGTTAAACTGTTTGCCTTTTGTTTGCCTTAATCATGATCGAGTATGTGATTATGTTTGGGATTTTGCAAGGGTATAGGTAAGTTGCATAAATTAGAAAACTTTCTTTCTTACTGCTCTTGTTAAAGTTATGTATGAAACAATAAATACTTATTTTCTGTTACGAATGAAACCTCATGTGAATTGCTTTTATCCTGACTACAGAGCAAATTTTGGTGATCTCATTGGAACATTTCACATTTTGTGATGGCTTGTAGAACAGTGGGTCACATGAGCATGTTTTTCCAGTTAAATAATGACACATGGCAGTTTCTGTCGTAATGGTGTTCCTTTCCTTGTTGGGTGGGGAATTCTTGGATTTTTATTACCTGTGGTGCATGGGAATGCGGTATATAAAAGGTATCGAATTGTTCAATCAGCCATGATCATGTTGAAAGAGTAGGGTAGGCTCAACCACAGAATCATAGAATCCCTACAGTGTGGAAGCAGGCCATTTGGCCTAACCAGTCCATACCGACCCACGCACCTCCACCCTAACCCCGTAACCCTTCATTTCCCGTGGCTAATCCACCCAACCTGCACTTTCCTAGACACTATGGGCAATTTAACATGGCCAATCCACCTAACCTGCACATCTTTGGACTGTGGGATGAAACAGGAGCACCTGGAGGAAACCCACACAGACGCGGGGAGAATGTGCAACCTCCACAAAGACGGTCACTTGAGGCTGGAATCAAATAGGCTGAATAGCCCACTTCTCTATGTTTAACCCAGTGACATGAAGGGACTTGAAGTATGTCTAAGCTTGTCTATAAAAAATAATTCAACAATTGCACTTTCAAAATTTTTGAATGACTTAGAGATAGAGAAATCAACAGCACAGAAAAAGGTCCTTCAGCCCATCATGCACATCTCAGTCAAAAACAATCACCTATTCTAACCTCACTTTCCAATTCTTGGTCCAAAACCTTGGCATTGCAAGTGCACACCTAAGTACTTCTTGAATGTTATGAGGGTTTCTGTCTCCCACCATCCTACAGACAGTGAAATCCATAATCCCACCACTCTCTGGTTGAAAGAAAAATATCTCCTCTAAACCTCCTGCTCCTTTACCTTAAATCCATGCCCCCCGGTCACTGATCCCTCCTTTAATTGGAAAAGCTTCTTCCTGTCTCCCCCATCTATGCCCCTGATGATAATCTTATAGATCTCAATCATATCCAGGAGACTTCAATGCTACTTATTTCTGAATTGGAGGTGCCAGTGTTGGACTGGTTTGGACAAAGTTAAAAACCTCACACCAGATTATAGTTCAACAAGTTTATCTGGAAGCACTCGCTTTCGGAGCACTGCTCCTTCATCAGGTGGTTGTGGAGCAGAATCATAAGACACAGAATTTATAGCAAAAGAGTTACAGTGTCATCGAACTATAATGATATATTAAACAAATTCAGATTAAGTATTTCATCTTTTAGAATGGGGAATGATAGTTCCAGTTCTTTAGTATGTAAATCCCAGAACTCCTTTTCAGTTACATTCTCAAAATAGCTTTAGCTTTTCTAACAATAGTTGCCATCTCAGCTCAGACAATGCCTTAAAGGTGTGAGGTTAAAGTCTGTCAGTGTCCCCAGGTTGTGGGGGCTAGTGCTTCCAAACAAATCTGTTGGACTATAACCTGATGTTGTGTGATTTTTAACTATTTCTGAATTGGCATCATCCAGCAGATGGCGTTGGTCCCAAGCAACAAAAAGATGAAGAAACGTGCGATGATGCCTGGATACAGTTAAAAATCACACAACACCAGGTTATCGTCCAGCAGGTTTTATTTGGATATAGGAGCAGCGTTCCGAAAACTTGTACTTCAAAATAAACCTGTTGGACGATAACCTGGTGTTGTGTGAGTTTTAACGTTGTCCGCCCCAGTCCAACACCGGCATCTCCAAATCATGTCTTGGATACAGGTAAGGCAATATTCTGTGGGCTCCTACAGATCTGTTGGTGCAGACGTCTGACAGTGCAAGGTCAACAATTTCTCATTAAGCATTTGCAAACCAAGGGGGCTCTCGGGTAAAACACTCGGATCTGAGGGCAGGGGTTGCAAATTTCTGCACCAGCTCGGCAGATTTCCCTCCTTAAAACCGCAAGGGACAACATAAAACTTCGGGGCACTCACCGATCTCTGCGACATGATGACCTGCCTCGGAACGCGTAGAAACTCCTTAAAGTGAAACCACATGAGATCAGAACAAGGCTCATCGAGTCATTTTGTCAGCCTTTCCGAACTTTGTGTAACTATAACGAAACTTTTGCTTTTATAAATGGCATTAGATGTAAAAGTAACAGAACCTGCAAACAATAAATTTAACATATGACCTAAATATTTACTGTTTTTCGCCCCATTGCTGATATTTGACTGAGCTCCCGTTGCTTTTAATTATCTCAGTAAATTCTCAGGAGTTCAATGTCTAATGTAAATCCGTTTAAATGCGGACAAAAAGTTGTTCACTTACAGAACGGGAATCTGGGTCCAAGTAATCGACATCGCCGCTTAAATCCCAAAACTCCTGTCCCCAAACGGCCAGAGAAAAGTAGGAAACGAGCAAGAGACCGATCATTGTGCACCTTCTCTGCTGTAGATAAATGGTTAGAATGACATTGGGCAGCTCCAGTCTTCACTGACTCACTGACCCCAGTCTCAGTCCAATTCACTCCCCGTGCTGGAAAATGCAATGCTGAGTTTAAAATATGTGTGAAGGCTGGTTTTTATTTTCAAAAAAAAAGTTTGCAAAGATAATCTTGTAGACAGGAGGAGTAAAATGGATATGTCCTGAAATAAATTCATACTATACTGGAGACGTTAACTGTGTTTCTCTGTGCCAGACCTGCTGAGTTTCTCCAGCATTTTATTTCGATTCTCCAGCACCCGCAGTATTTGAGATTATTTAGATTAACCAGTACAGTCAGGATGGGCCAAATGGTCGCCTTCTGCCCTGTCTGGTTCTTTTGTCCCCACCAGGAAGAATAGGTCAATCAGCCAGTGTCTCCTCAGAAACTGGAAGGGCGAATGGAGGCTTTGCAGCCTCCTTATAGTGTAGATGGAAGCCACTTGGCCCATCATGTTTGCACCAGTTCTCTGAATCTGCAATATGCTTAGTGCATGTTCTCCCATCTTCTCTCCATAATCCTGCACATTCTTCCTTTTCAGATGACCATCTAATTTCATTTTCAATTTTTTTTATTCACTCACGGCGTGTGGACATCACTAGCTAGGCCAGCATTCATTGTCCATCCCTACTTACCCCTTGAGAATGTTGTGGTGAGCTGCCTTCTTGAACTGTTCCAGCCCATGTGCTGTGGATAGACCCATAATGCCCTTAGGGAGGGATTTCCAGGATTTTGCACCAGCGATAGCGAAGGAACGGTAATGTATTTCCAAGTCAGGAAGGCGAGGGACTTGGAGGGGAACTTGAAGGTTCCCATATATCTGCTGGCCTTGTCCTTCTAGATGGAAATGGCTGTGGGTTTGGAAGGTGCTGCGTGAGGATCTTTGGTGAATTTCTCAAAGGGCACCTAGGGACAGGCAATAAATGCTGACCCAACCAGTGACACCCACTTCCCACAAAATGAATAAATAGAAAACTTAAAAAACCTAATACTCCTGGATACATCTTGCACCCCATTGTTTACAACAATCCATCTATTACAGAGTTCTTCTAGCAATCTGACGGTTAACTTTGTTTACTCCAAGAGTAAGAGAATTAAACTCTGAATTATCACAGTGAAAGCAAAATACTATGATTGCTGGAAATCTGAAATAAATTCAGCAGGTCTGGCAGGAACTGTGGAGAAAGGAAAAGATAGTTACCATTTCATGTCTGGTATGACTCTTCAGAACCCACCTAAAGGTACCCCAAACTCGCCTCCATGGCAAAGAGGTGAAGACTGCAGGGTAAAAATTCCTTTGTGGCCTCTTGTTGTGTATTTAAGACAGCATTTCCCCATATTTTCTTGTCCTGCTTTATTTATTCAACCTGGGGACATTGCAGGCAGGGGACTGCTCTTAAGCATCAGACAGGATACAGGGAACACAAATGCACACCTATGGCTGTGCTCCAAATCAGAACCACTGGGGGTGCTGTTACAGGTGTGATACTCAACAAAACTCCTATCTGTCTCTTCAGGTGGCTGTGAAGACCTTCGGGGCAGAATTGGGTGAGAAACCAAATGCTCTGGCTATCTGTGCATTCTCACCCAACAGGGTCAAAATATAACAATGAGTCCTTACTTCCTTTAACTGTCTTCAAGAAAAAGTGGATAAATCTCCAGGACCTGATCAGGTGTACCCTAGAACTCTGCGGGAAGCTAGGGAAGTGATTGCTGGGCCTCTTGCTGAGATATTTGTATCATCAATAGTCACAGGTGAGGTGCCGGAAGACTGGCGGTTAGCAAACGTGCTGCCTCTATTTAAGAAAGGTGGTAAGGAAAAGTCAGAGAACAATAGACCAATGAGCCTGATGTGGTGGGCAAGTTGTTGGAGGGAATCCTGAGGGACAGGATTTACATGTATTTGAAAAGGCAAGGACTGATTAGGGATCGTCAACATGGCTTTGTGCGTGAGAAATCATGTCTCACAAACTTGATTGAGTTTTTTGAAGAAGTAACAAAGAAGATTGATGAGGGCAGAGCAGTAGATGTGATCTATATGGAGTTCAGAAGGCTTTCGACAAGGTTCCCCATGGGAGACTGATTAGCAAGGTTAGATCTCATGGAATACAGGGAGAACTAGCTATTTGGATACAGAACTGGCTCAAAGGTGGAAGACAGAGGGTGGTGGTGAAGGGTTGTTTTTCAGACTGGAGGCCTGTGACCAGTGGAGTGCCACAAGGATCGGTGCTGGGTCCTCTACTTTTTGTCATTTACATAAATGATTTGGATGTGAACATAGGAGGTAGATGTAGTAAGTTTGCAGATGACACCAAAATTTGAGGTGTAGTGGGCAGCAAAGAAGGTTACCTCAAAGTACAACGGGATCTTAATCAAATGGGCCAATGGGCTAACAAGTGGCAAATCGAGGTTAATTTAGATAAATGTGATGTGCTGCATTTTGGAAAGGCAAATTAGAGAGGACTTAGACACCTAATGGTAAGGTCCTGGGGAGTGTTGCTGAACAAAGTCACCTTAGAGTCCAAGTTCAAAGTTCCTTGAAATTAGAGTCACAAGTAGATAGGATAGTGAAGAAGGCATTTGGTATGCTTCAGAGTATTGAGTATAGGAGTTGAAAGTTCATGTTGCAGCTGTACAGGACATTGGTTAGCCACGTTTGGAATATTGTGTGCAATTCTGGTCTCCTTCCTATCGGAAGGACGTTGTGAAACTTGAAAGGGTTCAGAAAAGATTTGCAAGAATGTTGCTAGTGTCGGAAGATTTGAGCTATAGGGAGAGGCTGGATAGGGTGGGGCTGTTTTCCCCGGAGCGTCGGAGGCTGAGGCACATAATGGTAAACACCTTATAGATGTTTATAAAATCATGAGGGGCATGGATAGGGATAAAAAGACAAAGTCTTTTTCCCTGGGGTGGGGGAGTCCAGACCTAGAGGGCATAGGTTTAAGGTGAGAGGGGAAAGATATAAAAGAGACCTAAGGGGCAACTTTTTCACACAGAGGGTGGTACAGGTATGGAATGAGCTGCCAGAGGAAGTGGTGGAGGCTGGTACAATTGCAACATTTAAAAGGTATCTGGATGGGTATATGAATAGCACGGGTTTGGAGGGATGGATGGATTAAACCAAAGGCTCTGTTTCTGTGCTGTCCATCTTTAACTCTATGACTCGCTAACAGTGCTGTCACTGAAAGATTTATTGTACTTGCCTCTATTATAGTCCTTGCTGTTGAAAAGGTTACTTTCAGAGTGAGGCATTTGGAGAAGTTTCAATAATAAGGTGTGAGGTGAAGATAAGCATGTTATTGCTGAAAATGTGTGGCTGGAAAAGCGCAGCAGGTCAGGCAGCATCCAAGGAACAGGAGAATCGATGTTTCGGGCATGATCCCGTTGAGCCACGGGTAGTTGGGTTGGTTGGTCCAGGTGTCCCAGAGGTGTTCTCTGAGTAGGCGGCCTCTCTCCCCAATATAGAGGAGGCCACATGGGTGCAGCGGATGCAGTAAATGATGTGTGTGGAGGTGCAGGTGAATTTGTGGCGGATATGGAAGGATCCCTTGGGGTCTTGGAGAGAAGTAAGGGACGAGGTGTGGGCGCAAGTTTCGCATTTCTTGCGGTTGCAGGGGAAGGTGCCGGGAGTGGAGGTTGGGTTGGTGGGGGGTGTGGACCTGACAAGGGAGTCACGGAGGGAGTGGTCTTTTCGGAACGCTGATGGGGGAGGGGAGGGAAATATATCCCTGGTGGTGGGGTCCGTTTGGAAGTGGCGGAAATGACGACGGATGATATGATGTATATGGAGGTTGGTGGGGTGGTAGGTGAGGATCAGTGGGGTTCTGTCCTGGTGGCGATTGGAGGGGCGGGGCTCAAGGGCGGTGGAGCGGGAAGTGGAGGAGATGTGGTGGAGAGCATCGTCGATCACGTCTGGGGGGAAGTTGCGGTCTTTGAAGAAGGAGGCCATCTGGGGTGTTCGGTATTGGACATTTTATTCCTCTTATTTTATGTTATTCAAGTTATATTCTAGCTGACTGTCCATGTTTATGTGCCTAATTCTATTCTATTAGTTTGCTGTAGCACTATGCATATACTATCCAAATCTACTAAAGTTTATTCTTCAAGGAACAAAAAAAAACTGGGAAATATCTGAATATTTTTTGCCATCCATATAATTAAGAAGTAAGTCCATTTTGCCAATTGATATTTAATACACATCAAGCACTTCTTCATTATTCAGATCCAATAATTTTCTCTGTTCAGTTAAAACAACTTTCAAAGTCGAAGCTATCTCCATTTACCTAGAAGCAGCCATTACCTGTCACAGAGCTACACTAATAACCTTTAGGCACCAGATAATGGTGTCAAAAGAGGGTTACCTGCTGCTGACTAACAGATAGGAAACCTGGAGTCTGTGTGTTTTAAATTTATACTGTTTCCCTCGTTTCAACAGAAAGCAAGTCTGTTTTAATGTAGAGAAATCTGCTTCACAGTAGAGGTTTTTTTATACTGGAATCTTCAATTAAAAGTAGGCTATTGTGCACTGATATTTTTGTTTCCTGTGTAGAAGATGGCCTTCTGACATCATTACTTTGTGACAAAAGAGTGTTACTACTTTATCCAGTCTGGTTAATGCCTCTCTAAGTATATGGGGAAAACAGACGCTTTTGAAACTGACTTTTCCAATGCAGATAAAAAAGATTTTAAAAAATGAATTACTGCTGGTCCAAGATATTGAAGAAAGCTGTATGCATTAAACATAAGTTATTTTGGAGTCTCCTTTTAATCAGTTTTTGCGATAAGTACCTTTTCTAATAAAGAATTTCAAAGACACTTTTAAGGAGTAATGATGTGATTTCTGCTGACAATAAAGTTCAACATTTTCTTACCAGTTATACATATAAATGGTATTACAACAGAAAACTCTCAGATTGTTGTGTGTTTGCAGAAATATTTCTGGAGCAATTTATTCATAGGAAGAAAAGTTCATATAGATATGTCAACATTATCTACTTTTTCGTTATTTCTAACATCTGCAGGATTTTGCTTTTTGTCAAAGTGGTTTCATGTTTTATTTATAATGAAAACAGCTGGGATGAACCTTGTATAGTAAACATCTGTCTCAATCACTTTGCTGCATTATACAATTCAGTGAACACATTAGCATTGTAATAGTAGATAGATAAAATTTTTATACTCTTCACTTTATTCATAATTCTTTCCTTCACTATCGTTTTGGTCAGTTCCATATAGTTGCTTTCTGTTCTAAGTTTGGGAGTCTAGTTTCCCAAAAGTATGATGCTTGAATCCATAGTCCTTTTAGTTGAGAACTCTTTATTTCATCGAGATCTTTACAAACATCCTCTTCAGATTATGATCTGTTTACTTCCAGATCTCCCTACTTACTCATGTGACTCTGATATAATAATTATGATTTGATGATGTTAACATCATTGGTCAACCTTACTCCCCAAGTCTTTGTTCCTATTATACCTGGGTTATTCGATCTCCTCTCTAAGTCTCAGGCTTCACAGGGTTGGTCAATCTCCCTGAGCTGGTCCTGATCTAATTCTGAGGATGAGGATGTTTGTGCCACCTTTCTGTTGGTATGGGTGTTCTTCCCCTGGGTGCCTGTGAAGCTTTTTCTTTACCTGTCAGTTGTAAATCCAAGTTTCTATTGATTTCTTGTTAATGATAATAATGCATGGTTGCCTTCCTTTTGGTACCATGATCTGCCTCAATCATATAAAATCATTGGTCTAGAAGATTCCAGAATTTTGGGAGGTTACCTTAATCAAGGCCCAAAAGAAGGAGAGGAAATAATTACCAATAATTATCACTTGAGAAAAAGTCCTAGGGAAATAAACAGAGCTGATAAAACCCCTTGATCTTATGGGTTGCATCTTAGAATAGGAAAGTCTTGAGAGGATGACTGAGCCCAAAACCTTTTGCCTCAGAGACAAGAATGTGACTAACCGAGTGACAGCAGATACCATTGCTAGTTTTCATATTGAAATGGTCTTGCTGTCTTCAATGGGTCTGTAATTATATCTCTGCTGGGTCACTGAATGTAAACTTTCACAGCTGGACCCTTTTATTTAACATTTCTAGAATTCAGAGCTTTACTTTTTCTTATTTAAAAAATATACTTTATTCATAAAATTATTTTAATATCTATACAATTGGTGATGCTATACATAAATATACATTCCATTTCTTTAGATACAGAGATCAGAATTAATCATTCATATATACCATCCATATATTTAGCTGAGGCTTCAGTGGAGCCCACTTACTGAGTGGGCCTCCTGTTCCTCTTTGGCAGGCAGACGTTACACGGTGGTCTTTCCCCACCACGCTTTGATGGCAGCTGCCCCAGGCTTCAGCGCGTCCCTCAACACATAGTCCTGGACCTTGGAATGTGCCAGTCCGCAACACTCAGTTGGGATCAGCTCCTTCAGCTGGAAGATCAACAGGTTTCGGACCTCCCAGAGAACGTCTTGTTTTCCATTGGTGAAAGTGCGTAGGTCCGCCTTACCATTTGGTTCTCTGCCCAAAGACAGATTCAACCCAAAGAGCTGTGATTTCTACCACAGGTAGGATAGGTAAAGTGATCCCATTTGCACTCTAACCTAAGCAGTGATTCACCCCCATAATGTACACTGCTACTTGAGTTACACTATTCCATCAGCTGTGAAAAATGCATCTGAATTTAAATAAACCTCAGATGCACTTTATCTCACTCATTGAGTGCAATTTGAAATGCAACCATAACACACAATTGGTTTTTATCATGTTCAAGAAAAGTAACTATTTGCGATAGTTTAACAAAATGACAAAGAAGATGCATAGTTAATTACTAAATTACTACTATTAAACTTAATCTATACTCCCTTTTACCCAAATGCATACTAACTCTTAAATAAAACAGAAGACAATTTGACACAAATCCTATAGGCAGGCGAAACATATAATCAATAGAAATCACAGTTCAACATCACAAGTCCAGACCACAAAAGTAGAATGAGTTATTTACACAATCTTATTCATTCTTATTGCTGAATGACTCAAAATTATCTGCAAAGTGATGGTCAATTCTTTTCTTCACCCTAACCCTGACCCTCACCCAAACTCTACAGGAGTTCCTCAGGGTGCTGTCCTAGGCTCAACCATGTTCAGCTGCTTCATCGATGGCCTTCCTTCCATCAGAATGTCAAAGTGGGGTTGTTCGCAGATGATTGTACAATGTTCAGCAACATTCACAACTCCTCACATACCAAAACAGTCTATGTTCAATGCAACAAGAACTGGACAATGTCCAGGCTTGGGCTGACAAGTGGCAAATAACAATTGTGTCACACGAATACCAGGAATTGACCATCTCCAATAAGAGAAAATCTAACCACCACTCCTTGATACTCATTGTTATTATCATCACTGAATCCCTCACTGAATCCTTGGGGTTACCATTGACCAGAAATTTGACTGGACATGTCACATAAACACAATGGCCATAAGAGCAGGTCAAGGGCTAGGAATACTGTGGTGAGTCACTCACCTCCTGACTCCCCAACCCCTGTCTTCCAATTACAAGGCACAAATCATGAATGTGATGGAATACTCCAACTAATCAGGAGTGTGATGAGTGCAGCTCCAACAACATTCAAGAAGCTTGACACCATCCAGGACCAAGCAGCCTCCTTAACTGGCACTACATCCACAAACATCCACTTCCTCCACCATCAAAACTCAGCAGCACCAGTGCATACTATCTACAAAATGCACTGCAGAAATTCATCAAAGATCGTAAGACAACACCTTCCAAACCCATGACCTCTTCCACCGAGAAGGACGGGGGCAGCAGATGCATAGGAACACCGCCACTTTCAAGTTCCCTTCTAAGCCACTCACAATTCTGTCATGGAAATATATCATTGCTCCTTCGTTGTTGCTGGGTCAAAATGCTGGAATTCCTTCCCTAATGGTATTGTAGGTGTACCAACAGCACATGGACTGAAGTGGTTCAGGAAAGTAGCTCACTGCCACGTTCTTAATGGCAACTACGAGCATAGCAATAAATGCTGGTCAGCTCGTGATGCCCACATCTCATGAGCGAATTAAAAAATCTCCATCCGTTTTGTTTTTCCTTTTATAACAGTGCCCATTTATTCCTATTTTCAGCCCAAAAACAAAATGGTGTGTTCTTTACAACATCTGATTCAGACTGGCTAACTCATTCCCCAAGAAGTCTGGGTTGCTATGGTAACATGGACTCTTACACACATATTTTACTTATGAGCTTTAATTTTATTTCCATCACATGGCTGACCCAAGAGCCTCTCCCACACTTACTGCCTCTCATTGCTACATGTTGAAAGGATTTACAAGTTGATATGCCACCTGGTGGCTGAGTTATGCATATGCACTCTGTTACTGTCAAGTTCTGGAGTGTAACTTGAACCTGGGAATTTTGGCTCAGAAACTAGTACACCACCCACTTTACCACAAGACCTTCTACCATTCTCTGAAACTTAATAGTTATTACACGTATCCACCAGAAGAAAATGATTTGTTCTTACTGTCATCATCTCAGTTGAGACAGGTGGAAAATTAAGTGCCATATGCAAATCACACAGGCTGGATTTTCCGAGGACTGGGAATCTCATGCCAATTGCTACTCCACCCATTCTAGTTTACAAAGGAATGGTGTTCCACACCTCTGAAAGGAGATTCCAGTCAGGGCTCCCTCCGAAATGCTGAGTCTTGGGTCCATTGTGACAAATCTTGAATTAAATGATTGAATAGAATGAGCTTTGTTGTCACATGTACACAAATGAGCACAATGAAAAGTTTACAAGTCAAAGCATTACAACACCATCTGAGGTACAAAGGTACCTAGGCACAATCCTTAGCTGCAGAATTGACAAATGAAGTAAAAAACGTTACATGACGGCTATACATAGGCTAACCATAGGTCAGAAAAACAAGAAGCGAAGATAAAAAGGCAAACATCACAGACTCTCTCCAAAGGCTCTCTGTGGCAGACCAGCACACTAGGCCTCCATGTGACCACAGGCTGAGGCCATGCTCTGCAATGGGCCACTGGTCACTGGTGTATAGGGCAAGCCACTCTCCATCGGCTTTTGCTCAAAAAGTTGATTTTCCTGCTCCTCAGATGCTGCCTGACCTGCTGTGCTTTTCCAGTACCACTCTAATCTAAATTCTGGTTTCCAGCATCTACAGACCTCACTTTTGCCTTCGAGGTAAGTCAGGCTTGGTACGGGAGGTGGCAGGAGGTAGGTCCAGGAAGAGTTGGGTACGGACTCGGGTGGGTGTGCCAGGTCTGACATGACTGCCAGATCCCTGGGGGGTGGGATGGATGTCTGATCCCAATGGGATGTTGGGAACGGTGGGGGTGGAGGAGGGGAATGTGTGTTCAATTCCAACGGGATGTTGGGTGTGGGGGTAGGGTGGATTGGGTCTTTGGCTCCTATGAAGGTGTTTTGTGTCCTTAGGTAGAGTTGGGAGGGTGTGGTACTTAAGGTGCCCAAAGTGTGGGGGAGGTATCCGTCGGGGCATCAGATTGTCTCTGAGGGGAGCAAAGGGTCAGGCAAAGGTGTGGTTGGTTGTATAGGTGTGGGATCTGTTAACTAATTATTTGGGAGTTCACCCAATTATGTATTTAATAGAGTAATTCTTTCTGAGTAATTAATTTCGCCAGAACTCCCCAAAGTCTCCAGTTTAGATTGAGCTCTAGGAACAGAGGAACTGCCCAGAGGAATTTCTAAGCAATTTCTTCAGAGCATGTTCTGATGGGAATCCTACAGGGTCCCCATGTGCACCTTCGAATTAACCTGGATTACCGACTGTTTGGCCAATGGTTTATCTGGGCCAATAAATCAATTGTTTGAATATTTCTTAACACAACCAAATCATTCAGATTGTTTAAAAGCTGTAGCTTTGCTACAGTACGCCATCTAGTGCTGCAATATTATATGAGCTGGCAGAGATTTTCCATTGCAACCTACATGGCATTGGGATTGGAATGGAACTGAGAATCCATTGCATTTACATTCTCCCAGTAATCAAACCTTCAGGTGTGCAGGTGACTTTTTTTAATATCTTGATTTATTTAAGATGCTGCAGTCCATTAAATCTGACGCTGAACCCCAATGCTTGGTATTCCTAATGCTGGAAGATCTTTGCATTGTTCATGTCCTGACGAAGATGCTGGAAATGTCAGTTCGGTAGGAAAGTACCACCACATCACTAGAATTCCATAATACCATCAGAGCAGACACAATGGGCTGAATGGCCTCCTTCGGTGTTGCATTAATTTATGATTCGAAGGCTTTTATCTTATCTGACTGTATAAAATCTGCAAAGTATGTAAAATGGGCCACTGATTTACACAATCACACACAATGACTATTACCCCCAGTGATGTGAAATACTGATACTGGTCATGATGAGGAAGCAGAGGGGAGTCACTAAACACCAAACAGGGACACACCCCAAGAGAAGACAGCTGATAAAAGCTGGAAGCCTGTTCTGGGCGATCTCCACTGATGTCTTGAACAAATAACAACCTTCGCAATTTGCTTTCAAACAAAATGGGAATGAGAATTAAACTGAGAATTGACTGGCCGTCTCACGTATGAAATAGCTTTGGCAAGAAGACCTTTATATTTGAATCTACATTTTCCATCTGCCTACTAAATTGTGCATGTCAGTAAATGTTATGTGTGTGTCCAGATATTCACACATGTGACAATGTAGTGAGACACAGCTCCCCAAAGATCATTTTTTTAAATGTTAAGACAGCTACTGGAACTAGTGGTTCTCTCAATAGTAATACAATTAAACTTTACTTTAAATGTTATCCAAGTAACTTTAGATCTAGTGAATATCAGCCCAGAGGTGCAAGACTATGCATTCACATTTCTCAGCGTCGATGCATCTAATCTCAGGATTACTAACTGACTCTTGAGTTATACTGATGCTTTTACGTTGCACTTAATCAACATGGAAATAATAGTTTAATAGCAGCCTTGTGTACACTGTGAAGCCAGGAAATGCCATTGATTAAAAATAATATAAAATGATAAAACCTGCCTAGCTATAATTAAACAGAGACACAAATAATTGTACGTTTAACTATAATTGTAAGTATTATTTACTAACGTTTATATTAAGTCTGGTTACTGCCTGGAAAATAATGTTTGTAAAAAGTTAAATAGATTCAGGGCAAAAATCTCTCGTTAGCTGTTCATAATTATAATTCTAGTAATTATATGCCCATTCATAAATTTACACAATTGAAACTCCACTGATGCAGGATTTCCATTGAATATTCTGGAAGATGAGTGACTGAACTTTGAACCATCAACGTGAAAATCAATCAAATTGAGAGAAAAGTTTATCCGCAACAAAACTGAATGTAGACATTCTCGATATTTAGATCAGAATCATTCTAACTGTGGTAACCTTGCCACAGGTTTCCTTCTTATACCAGTTTGGTTACTTTTGCAATAGCTCGTTTTGTTTAATTGTCAATAATCATATATTTTGCAATTAGTTAAACAATTATGTTACAAAATCATCATTGACAGCAACAACTCGCTATCGAGTATGATGGTCCACTGTGGACATTCCATGTCACTGGTGAATTCTTATGTGGTTGATCCTCAAGCCACATCCTTCACTACACATTTGTCAGATGTTTCCAGGAAGTGGAATTGGTCCTTTGTCTTGAGACTGAGTCAAACTCCACCATTGAGATGCTGGTCTGAATCCAGGGACTTCCAGATCTTACAATCATGTCCCAGTCACCTCTTGCCAATTGACATTAAGGTTGGAGGGGAGGAGCTGGACAAAGACAATCTAAAAAGTCCTCAATGGTGATTCAGGCAGAAGATATTTGTGGGATATCAATGCCTGTGACACTGAATGAAGGCTGCAGTCCCCAACCATCAAGTGTTACACAACACTGCACACAGGAAAACAGCAATTTATGAAACTGCAGTAGTTTCAAACAGATTAATTCTAATAATCATCAGCTGTAATCACAAATGCCTATAACACAATGTGATGAAACACTGTTGTTAAAAATAAATCAGATTGATTCTGTTAGTCGGCATTGGATATTGTTAATTAAGTCAGAGTAATTTCAGCAAAGTCCAGTTATCACCTCTCAGATTCTGAAGAAAGGTCACTGGACCCGAAATATTGAGTCTGCTTTCTCTCCACATGCACAGCCAGACCTGCTGAGTTTTCCCAGCAATTTCAGTTTGTGTTTCCAGTTATCATCTTTCAGGTTGAATACTGTTACACCATTCCAGCATTTTCTTAATCAAGTTGATGTTCTCTCCATAAATCAAAGTAATCAAACAGGTTGGGTTATCCTCAATCAAGTCAACCTATCATCAAGCTGCATAACACATCCTTGACTGATTGAAGAATAGCCTAAATTAAGATTAGATGCCCAATGAAATACATTAATGTTTGGAAGCTAATCAAAAAGAAATTCACTGATATATTCAAATGGACTTTTAATGTTAGTTCTATTTTGAGCTGTTAAAAATGAAAATATATCAATGTAGGCAAAACTTACAAAACAATGATGATGAGATTAAAAGCTGGTTGGAAGCTAGTTTGTCTCTTTTGATCACTGTTGTGCATCTTCCAATGAGGCTGATTTATAAATCATTAACTTTGACTTGTATTTGCCCAGCAGCAGGGCCATGAAACCTTTGAATTCTTTTCATTTCATTGACTCAATAAGATGACCAGACTCTATCCACTGAAGATTATTTTTTCCCTGATATTCTCATAGGAAAGATTGGGGTTTATCTGTTCGCTTGCTGTATGCAAACACAAATGGAAGCTCGCTTAGGGAAAGAATCAATTCAAAGCCACAGATGTCAAGGAAGAAATTTAAGCTATATTAATTAAATGATTAAACATAGGAAGCACAAAGTATTCATCAATGGTGTAGTGTTACACTAGAGAGAACTGCTGACTTGGGCCACTGAAGATCTCTGACCCACCAGGAGAGGATTCAATTTTCATTATATGGATGTTGCCCATCCCTGAGACTATAGTTTATACAAAGCTAAAGATACAGTGAAGACCCTTAGAGCTCTATAAAACATAATTAATTTTTTAAAAATATTTAAGTGAAAGACACATGTCTTTAACTACTAAAGATATCTCAACTGCTGTCCTTTCCTACTCTGGGTTCTGTAACTAACCCCAAACATTATTACCCAGGATGGAACTCTTGTTGGCATCTTCACTGATGTAGGATACCTCTTCAGAGTTGTTAGTCTCAGAGTTACTGTGAAAATCAGGAGTTTCCTTGGCTGCTTTTTATACCTGCTAAACTGGCATTCCAATTTCCTTATTTGGAATTGCTTGTGAGACTTGTCCAATTCCAAATGATTTAACCATACAGAACGAGCAATTGTCAAACACCTTTGGTTTCTGCAAATCCTTCTCCCTTTTATGTTCTCAACTGTAAATTAGACCCCGATCGTTGGTCTTCACGGTAGCTGGAATGTCATTCTGTTCATTCTTTCTGACTACAGCTGGAACTTGGTAAGCTATTTACCTTAGAGAACTGCTTTCTACAATGTCTTCTGTCTGGCTTGTAGCTAACTTGTTCCAACCCATTGTAAAGTCTTATTGATTCCCAAATCTTCAGCTTTATCCAACAGGGTCATTGAGCATAAACTGGTTGTGACAAAATGTTGTACACAAACTATGTTATTTGCCAGATCTCCCTTCTAATTGTTTAACTAGAAACAAAATCGTTTGCTTGTAACAATGGCTCTGAAAGGGCTCATTTTGGGACTGTATTAAGCTCAACCAATCAGGTGATGTAATGTACAGACTGAATCCTTATATTTTTCTATTGTTTTGATTATGTTCTGAAATGGAAACAGGGCTGTTTTTAAAAATCATGGACTGTGGAAGAGATTGGTGCATTTTTTACAAGTAAATTGCCAACACGCATTGTTGGCACTGTTTACATTGCTGCTTGTTTAAGCAGTTGGGAAAGGTTACAGCAGACTGGTTAGCACCAAGGCATGAGTACTAAGTGTGATTCATCCAGCAATAGGTAGCTGATGGGTCTATGGCTTGACGATCAGTTGTCAATGATAAAAAACCTTCAGAAACTTGGCTCTGTTAACCTGGATCTAAAAAGACAGGAAAATGAGGATATTTTGCATACTTTGATAAAATTTCTTTTTGTGATGACTCTGAGAATAGTACAGCTTCATTTCTAAAGTGTTCCCCAGTGAAGCATGACAGCAATTTGGTTTTGGGTGGGAAAAGGTGGAACACCTTAGGATCATCTGAGTCCACAGGTCTCGCAATTGTCTTTGTAACAATGTCTAACTGGTCAATGGAAGTTGTACTTGATTGTTATCATGCAATGAACTCCATCTTGTTTAAAGACAACAGTCTCCTCTCATTAAGATTCACTAGTGGCTTTCCTCTACCATTGTAAACCAAGCAGACTCTTAAACCCAGTCAAGGAAAGAGGACGATAACAGCAATGCATCCCAAACCACAAGCTGGTAGTAGGTGGCATTCTAACAGAATAAATTCCTTTACTCTTCAAAAAGGTGGTGTTCTTCAGTGACATTACATAGAAGGTATTGGCCTATGCTAAGAAATGGTCAGATTAATAAATGTGCATGACTTGGAGTAATGGTTTCACACAAAGTTGCTGCTGTAATACTTCTCGGTGGTAGAAATGGCATTGCTGCGAGACACTGTCAAAGTAAGTTTTTAATGTGTGTTTGGAAATCGAGGAAATTTGACCACAACCTGCTTCTAGCAGCTGCCAACTCTTGGTGATAACTGGAAATTGGCAATAATCCAATTTGAGGACAATTTACTCCTCAAATAAATTTAATATTGATTCAAGTCCTGGAAAAAAAATTGCAAACAGGTATTGTTAAATACAAAGTGCAAACGTTTATCTCTAAAAGGACTTGCCATCAATCAAATTCTCCCACAAGGAGGCAATGGTAAGGCATCAGTAGAATGACTGAAAATCATAACATCTTTCTTTCTGAGGGAAACAGAATGGAACTAAATGAACTGTTGTCATCTAACACTTTTCTTCAAAATCTGTGCATCATGGAGTCTGCATTTAAACTGGACAGCTAATTTTCCAGATTAAAGAAGCAAGTAAATTTTTTAATAAAATGGAACTTGCCATTGGGCACATGTATAATTGGCGATCAACCAAGATGCAAAAGGTCCTTGAACCTTCCATTGAACATCTATAAACAAGAACGAGTTGCTTATGCTCCACCTGGCTGCATTCTTTATTAATTACTTGACATGCAACGTTATTGTTAACATTTGTACAGTAGGCTTTCCTCATTGATTGAGGTCATTTTAAGTTATTGTTTGAATTTCCCTGTTCCTTACTAAGTATCATAATGAAGAACCTTCAAAGCAAAGGAGAAAAAAAAATCAATCAGGTTTCAAACGGTTATCATCCAAAAGTACAGAGAGCATTGCCTTGTTTGCACAACCTTTATAGCTGTTTGCAGGTTTGGTAACATACTCAGTAATTATTGACCATAGCTCAGGGTAAAGTTTTAGTGAACTCAAGAAGGGAACTGCAAATGCAACTTTGCCTGTTGTTTCACCTGAATTTATAAGTGAGTCACCAGCAGTCTGTCTGGTGTTGGCAGCATCAGTGTGGGAACATCAGACAGCATGAAACTCCTCATTCTCTGTGCCTGGCTCTTTCTCGTGCCCGAAATACAAAGTCTTGAAATAATTGCAGGTGACTTTTCGGATGTGTCTGTAAGTGCCGATTGAAAATTTTGCACTTTATGTGTCTTATGTGCATTTTAAAAATGAATAATCAACATTGTGGATTAAATATTGCAAAGTAAACATCTGTCATAAAGATTCCAAGGTCTTGCTGTGATCTGACAAACTTTACAGAGCAATGATCAGTCTCTGAAGAAGTGATGTAGAAGAACCATCTCAGACTCGAAACATTAAATCTGTTTCTCTCTTTTTCCACAGTTGCTGACAGCCTTACTGAGCTTCTCCAGCATTTTATCTTATTTTAAAAACTTAGACTCATTTTTTAAAACGTGATCTTTTTTAATCATTCATGGGATGTGGGTGCTACAAGCAAGACTGACATTAACTGGCCTGATTGGCCTGGTGAAGATGATAAGTCTTCTTGAATACAACTGACTGGCTTGCTAGACCATTTTTGAGTCAACTGGCTTGCTGTGGATCTGGAGACTCAGGCCAGACCAGGCAAGAAGTGCAGAGTTTATTCCCTGAAAGAGGATATATATGATGATTCAGTAGTTTCATGAACTCTGAGCCTAGTTTTTCAGTTTTCGTTTTATTTATTAATTAAATTTATGTTCCCCTGCTTAGCTTTGAACAGATGTCACCACATCATTAGTTCTGGTTTCTAGATCGCTAACTCAGTAATGTAATCACTAAGCTACTGTTCCCTGTAGTTTGCAAGATTGGAACAAAACAATGAAATAAATATGTTATTGGGTAGTGTGGCATTTTTGATTACTTGGGATTTTGGTTGTGAACATGGCTCCAGTATTTGTATTTTATCAGTTATTTTTAAACATGTCTTTGCATTGGGGATGTTTAATAAAATGCATATGTGTTACTAAAACCTGTTCTTAATTTGTAAAAATCTGTGTTCTTGCTTGACCTCAATAAAAGCTTCTCTCTATATCAGCCCGTAGGAACTCCTGGATCTGACAAGATTGTGGATAGTCCTTCTGTAAATATAAACAAATATGAAAGACGCCAAAAGGTAAGGTTCAGTCCATTGAATCTGACAGCAATGTACTTCAGTAGTATTCTAAATGAGAATTGACTATCTGAATTGATATGTGTGCTAATCACTAAGGGTGTTGAAAAAAACATTTTGTTCATCTCAAAGATGTTGGTGAACTCTCTGGGATAAGAATAGATAATAATAATTCTGTACACAGTTGATTAGGAAACATTATAAAGCTTTCAAAAAGAATATAATTACAATGTTGTTACAGACCGGAAGCAGAGAAATCATTTGGCCTAGGCAATCACTAAGAATATTAAAAAGTATAATAACATTTCTTTCCAAGACAGTTTATTAGTTTGTGTTTAATGGGTGTCATGTGCCTTTTCAATTATTTTGATCATTTTCTTCTTGGTCCGCTCAAACTGCTGGCTCTTAAGAAAGAAAGAACTTGCAATGATACAACAGCCTTTGCAGCATCAGGATACTCCAAAGCACTTTCCAGCCATTGAGATACTACCAAAGTGAAGTCACTGCTGTAATGTAGGAAAACACAGCAAGCTCCTGCAAACAGTAGTGAGTTACTGACTCTTCTTAGTGATGTAGTTAAAAGGTAAATAATGACAGCACATTAAGATGGGCTCCCCTGTTTTTCAGTGACTGCTGCAGCTGAGCCAAGGCTGATGAGATAGTTTCATGGGCACCATTGCTGACATTAGCTTTTAAATTCTGCATTTATTTAATTAATCGTTTTTAAATTCTGCAGTTGTCAATTTGGGTTGGAGCACATTTCTTCATCATCATTAGTCTGATCATGATAATCATTACGCCCCTGTTTTATTGACTCTGCTGTTCTCCACTTGACACATCAAAAGTGGAAGTCTTTCTTTCCGTTAGAAGATTGTTTTATAATTTATTTATTCGTGAAAGGGGTGGAGATCTGAATTTTAAGCTGTTCTTTTACCTTCTGAATGTTTACGAGTGTTACAATTCCAGTAATGTGAGTTATGAGATGTTAATAATTGTTTTGTCTTGACCCAGTTCCTGGCAAATTTACTTACAGGTAAATATTAATTAGCTCTATTATTGCTATTTTTTCCAAAATGATTGATCTTACCAAAAGGTAAATTATTAAAAATGGACCAATGTTCTCATAAGTATGGCATAGATACAAATGGAATTACGAAATCAGGCACATTGTTAGTTCTTTTTCTTTACGTTTATCTATAACCTGGGACTGAGTATTTGATGAGGGTAATGGGTCTCAAATATGAAAGGGAACTTTATTATTCAATACTAACAGTCTTTTATTTATGAACACAGAAAGTTCTTATATCGCTTTCCTTGTTAACTTGCTAAAGCCAGTATCAGGAATATGAATTAAGTAATGTTAAACAGAAGCAGTATCTTAAAAGGATATAAAGACTCACAATTTTGCTTTGATGGGTAGGAACCATGTGAAGAAAATTTATTTCTCATTGCAAAGAAAATGTCAGTTTTGATTTGCTGATAATATGAACAAACTGTGTCCAGTTAATTCTGTTTGATGGAAAACAGTATGTGAATGCTGAGCTTTATGGAATTCCAAAAAAGGAAAAGGAAAAGTTCTGTGGGACATTGTTACTTTTTTTCCTTTTCCGTGTGCATTCAATACTTTTGGAGCTTTGTGCTCAGTCAAGCTATTAGTTAGCTGATGTGACCTATCAAACATATGCAAGGCTGATGGAGAGATACAGAAGGGGAAAAATAGGTCAAAAGCGAATATTAAATTTGCTTTTAACAGAGGTGAGCTAGAATACACTGTATCTCAGAGATAAGGAAGTGACTTGGAATTCGAAAGTAGATGAAATTAAAGTCTCCTCTTTTGCCTGTTAAAGAGTTTGATTGAATTAAGTTGACAGAATTTTCGATACAAGGATGTGCTGTCCAAAACAGCTTAAGTCAACATCGCTCCAAAGAAACAAGCCAAATCTTGTTTTATTGGGACATGATATTATGTCTAAGCCAACATCAAGTGGAAGATGGTGACGGGGTGCTAATAACACTGGGACATAAATCCAGAGGCTCAGAATAATGCTTTGGGGCCTTGGGTTCTAATCCTATCAAGGCAGAATTTAAACTTACTTATTAAAAACAAATCTGGACCGTAAGGCTAATCCTAATAAAGGTGACCATTCAACAGTTGTAAAAACCCACCTGGTTCACTCATGATCTTTAAGGAAGAAAATCTAACATCCTTACCTGGTCTGACCTATGTGTGACTCCACACCACACAGCAATGTGGTTACCTCTTAACTGCCTTAACACACCACTCAATTCAGGTTTGATTAGGGATGATCAACATATGCTGGCATTGTCAGCAACACTCGCAAGATAAAACAACAAACTGAAGATTTGAAACAAAAACAATAATTGTTGGAGAAACTTAACTGGTCTAGCAACATCTGCAGAGAGAAAGGAGGGTCAACATTTCAAGCCCGGTCACTGTCTGTTCTGAAGAAGGGTCACTGAACTCACAACGTTAACTCTTCTTTCTGTCCAGGGATGTTGCCAGACCTCCTGAGTTTTTCCAGCAATTTCAGATTTTGTTTCAGATCTTCAGCATTTGCACTTCTTTATCTTACTTTGCTGATGTCATATTGGTAAACAGTCTGGGAAGTGATACATGTCAAGCCACCTGTTATGACACAGACAGGTACAAGTAAATGAAATGAGAGACACACTAGAGTACTTCAGAAAAGGAATGTTCACCAATTCACAATGGTCAAGACTGTTAAAGACACCCTCTAGCTATGCCTGAATTCATGTTTCAACTTTGAATCAAGATCCCAATGCACCACGATCATCACCTTTTAATCACTAGAACCGAATTAACAATATTAGAGAAATGTTATTGAACCTTGCTGACTTTGAGTGTTAATTTGTAATGAGGAGAAAGTGAGGACAGCAGATGCTGGAGATCAGAGTCAAAAGGGTGGTGCTGGAAAAGAACAGCAGGTCAGGCAGCATCCGAGGAGCAGGAGAATCGATGTTTTGGGCATCAGCCCTTCATTGGGAATGAGGCTCGTGGGTCAGGGCTGAGTGATAACTGCGAGGGGGTGGCATTGGGGGGAGGTAGCTGGGAAAATGAAAGGTGGATAAAGGTGAGGGAGAAGGTGATAGGTCAGAGGGGGCAATGATGGGTGAGTCCGGAGGACAGTGCCAAGTTGGAGGCTTGGGACTGGGATAGTGTGTGGGGGGAGGGGAAATGAGGAAGCTGTTGATAATGAACCTTTTTTTTGAACGGCTAATACTTGTGTTAAAATAATTATGTTTCCCACTTGTGGGACATAGGTGTGACTGACTGGCTAGCATTTTATTGCCCATCCTTAGTTGCCCGCAAGAAAATGGTGGTGACGTTTCATTTTGACACTGTACTGTTTTATAATGGGATAAACGAGTAACATTTTCTGAACATGAAGAAAATATTGTTTTACTGTTTTATTTTACAGAGAAGTGATGACAACAGCAAGGAGGAGGAGGAGGTAGGCTCACTCTATCTCATTATTCTGTAGTGTTTGAAGTTCCTGATCAGTTTAACCATTGTTCATCTACTGATCACGATGTTTGCAAGACCAGTAGGTTATTGACATCTTTCCTCTTACAGGCACTTCACTTTTGTAAATAATTGATATGCACAAATTTGCTTGTCTGTCCTCTATCACTGATAGTAGTCCTTTATTGAAAAGTTGGTCAGGCCATTGAATAAATTGAACTAGCTCCTTGAGATGGTATTCCCTTCAATAAGGATAATTGATTGTTTCCTGCCTCATGTCTTTTTGAGAGATCGGAAGATAGACAGAAAAGTAAATGAATGAACAGATGGGTGATTACATCTGGCAGAAATCTAGCACATAAAGAATAAATAAAAAAGTAAGTGTTGGAACAGGTCTGGCAGCTTCTTTGGAGAGAGAAAAACAGAATCTTCTCAAATACAATATGACTCTCTCAAGGAATATGTTGACAATTAAAATCACCCACTTTACTTACTCACCAGAGAATAAATTAGAACTGACGTTTTCATATTTATCTCGCTGATATCAAAACCAACTGGTCTCAATCACATGACTGGGACCTGACTACAATTTTTATTAGGTCATCCCATTGGTTGAATATTTGAGCTAGATGAGGCACCAAAGGGGTCTTTTAAAAATGTTTAAGTTCTCTGGAGGCACCAGGAAGAACAGGAGAGCTCTGCCAGGAGCCTCTGGGGAAGTCGGAGTCTCAGCTTTCATGGTTTCCTCACACATCATCCCGCCTTCAATCGCCAGAGAGCATGGAGTGAGCCTGCACCCAATTCTTCCACTTCCCCAACAGGCACAACATCTGGCACTGCTTACCACTAACCCTCCACCTGGAATGTTGGGAAGTAGGGCTTGGAATGTAAATCAGGTGGTGTTGTTAGAATAGATTTAGCCTCATTCTGGCACAAGCTGGAATTTGTGATGAAGCTGCTCCTTTAACAAGGTTACACTATCCTTGGCTTTTTTTCAGAGAGGTAGTAAAAGACACAGACTCCGAAAAGTCTGGCCTTGGATGGGTTTTAGGGCCAACCTGATTATAACTAACAAATACTGCCTCAGTAAAAAGGCTTTCAAGTTTAAATAAAAACACTGGTACAATGAAAGGGGAATAGCCAGTTCTTCCAGCTCAGCTTTTCTCTGGTTTGGTTATTCAGTGAAAGCAGGGGAAAGTGAGGACTGCAGAGGCTGGAAATCAGAGTCAAAAAGTGTGGCGCTGGAAAAGCACAGCCGATCGGGGAGCATCCGAGGAGCAGGACAGTCGACGTGTTGGGCAGGACTTGAAAGGCTTATGCCCGAATCATGACCCTCCTTATGCTCAGATGCTGCCTGACCTGCTGTGCTTTTCCATCACCACACTAATCACTGAAAGCAGTCAGCCAGTCAGTGAAGTTGCTAATCCAAGAAACAGCTACATGAAAGAACCAGCTCTCTCTGACATCTCTCCTGTAAAACCCTGTGTTTCATTTTACCTTTTGTGCCAAAGGGTGTTAAGGGGCATTGTTGCGAGTATTTGGAATAGCATCATTAAGTTGAGATGCTCTGTTGGGTTTTCGGAAAGATTAAGTTATTCTGCATTCTGTTCTCTTTTGTTTGTGTTTCATTCAGTAATCTTGTAAATAAATCCTGTCTTGTTTAAGACTAAGTGGTTCGACCACTGCATCCCTCCTGGTAAATCTACGTTACATCTGCTTAACACAACTGGCAAAGTCTGGGCTACTTTCTTGAAATGTTTTAAGGGGGTTTAGCCTGATCCATAACAACATTAACTTTGCTAATGCAAACTACCATGAAAATTCATCAAAATTTATAATATCTATTAATCAACCTCTGAGGACAAAGTCCAAGTGTAGGCCAAATTGTTGAAAATTTCTTGCGTTTGCCAATAGCAACAAGTCTATGCCAAATAAATTTGGAAAACTTTAGCCTATAAGGTACAAGTCCATAATAGTAAATGCCCACATTTTGGGATGTGCTGTTAATCCTCATTCAGAAAGTATCTATGGATCCTAGGAAGAATTAACATTTCTTAAGCGATGTAGACAATGCCCCTTTGAAGTTAAAATAATCAGAACTGGCCAGGGAACTGAAAGTGTCTTCTCTGTGCTGTTCCAAACCTTGAGCATCAAGTCTGCAGAAAGAGGGAGAGCAAGCATTTATTTTAATTTTAGTAAATTACAAGCAAGGTCCTGAGTTTCAAAATAACCAATGTTTTTGCTAAAACCTTTGTTGTGTCAAACAGGATCACATTGATGAACACATCACCATTCACAGCTATAAAGTTAAATCCATTATCACCTCGCGCTTTGCTGAAACAGTCTTCAGCACGAAGGTAGTGAATAAGGATTTGAGTCCACAGAATGTGGTGTTCAACGTAGAGATTCCCAAGGGAGCCTACATCTCAAATTTCACAATGTGAGTTCTGAAAGCAAGTAAAACTGTTCCTTCTAACAGCTCCTGATGGTTACTTTTGTAAACAGGGAAAGTGCACAGAATGTTCAGCAGAGCCTCTGTGTCAGGGTGAGTTCCTTTCCTCACAGTTTCTCTTTCAGATATTGGTCTTGCCAATCCTTGCCAATGATTTGTATCATTGTAAGCAAGGAGTGCTCTGGCCAAATACAGTATATCACTTCTACTGCTACCTCAGCTGGAATCTCCACCTTGATAATCAAATGTGGGATCCACGATTAATGTGGATTAATATGGCGCTATATGGTACTTGTATGGACACAACCATTGGGGAGGCTGATAGAATCACCTATGCATTTCCATGGGAGCAAGTTTAATCTGCTCCATCATCAAATGGCCATGGTTGTGATGTTGCCAAAGAGTGATAGCCAGTGGTCAGGTGTGTTGGTATGTGGTCAAGCAGAAGTTCTTGTTGAAAATCAGCAGGCTGAGCCAGCAGACAGGACAGATCAGGGGCTTGGGAGCACAGAATCCCCAGCAGAAACATAGTTAGGTTACACGAGGGTGAAAGGTTAGAGTGGGTGACAGGTGTGGACAGGTTGAGGCGGTCAATGTCACAGTGGCAGTTGGAGATGAGGAGGTTGAGGGCATAGTGAGGGCACACACAGGGCCTTCCAGGAGTCTGCTACCTTTCTCGGAGTACTATATCTCTATCGGACCTCAACAAAAATGAAAGAAAATCAAATGTTGGCCATTGTGGAACAACTTTATGAAGTGGCTGTGTTTAGAGGTTAGGGTATGGGCTGAACACAGTGACCTAACCAACTTTATGCAGCCAGGGCTCTTGGAAATTTGGAAAAGAAAATTGTATGCAATGACAACAAGGTGATTAATTTACTGTGAGCCCATTTATCACTGACAATGACGAAATGTAAACCACCCCTCCAGCCCACCATCCCAAATTGGCTATTCATTCTATTTCATCTTATACTGCAATTGTAAAGCATTAAATGTTAAGTTAAACAAAAGTTTTCATATTGTGACATTTTTTAAACAAACTCTTCTCACTAATGAAACAAGAACTGAAATTGCTGGAAAAGCTCAGCAGGACTGGCAGCATCTGTGGAGAGAAATCAGTTAACCTTCTGGGTCAAGTGATCCTTCCTCAGAAGTCTGATTTCTCCACAGATGCTGCTAGTCCTGCTGAGCTTTTCCAGCAATTTCTGTTTTTGTTTCTGATTTACAACATCCGGGGTTTTTTCAGTTTCTTCTCACTAATGACCATTTTACCAAAAAGTAGGCAATTTGGTGAAGATTTTGGACTTTGGTATAGTTTTGTGTGTATTGGCTCATGTGAATCATCTTTGGGTTGTTGACTTGTATTTCACTGCTCAGTAAATCCCCAATTTCTAAATTACATGCAATGCTAGTTGATTAACAGAAGTGTACTTTTAAGAGAAAAATTAGAACAAAAATTATTTCCAAAATGAATGAAGTCTGGAGACAGAAGTGTTGCTTCAAAGGATAATCGTACTTCTTGGGCAAATTGACTAACGTGTTTCTTACGTGACAACACTTCAAAGGTCTTCGTTGGTTGTAAACAGTTCAGAAACATACTGTGGTCATGAAACATGTTTTAGATACAAGACTTTTCTTTATGCTAAGTTCTATGGAACTTTACCTCCCAGGTTTGATCTATAGAAAGAACATGATTAACCTCCAAACTCCTGAGATTAAGAGAGGGGAGAATAGATAGGATTCAAGGTAACTATGAAAAATGAAAAATGGGAAAAGTAGGTCAGATAATAAGAAGCAAAATAAACCTGCATCATTATTTTAATGGAATTAATAAATATGCTTTCCATCTGTCACACAGGACGGTGAATGACATAACATTTGTTGGATCCGTGCATGAGACAAATGTGGCCAGAAAACTTTATGCAGAAGCATTGGCCCAAGGGAAGGCTGCTGGGATTCTTAGGTAAAGTCTCCATTGATGTTTATGCTTTTTTTAATCCCGTATTACACATTCTGTTTGTAGTCCTGGATCTCCCCTCCTCACCTGGTGGATAACTGCTCTCCAAAGCCAAACACAAGATGATTCTCTTCTTTTCCTGTGTACATAATGAGTTGGCCAGGAAAATACTACATTATCAAAAAAAGGCCCTTCAGTAATTTCTCGATGTGTTTCATATTTAGGACATCAGCTCATGAGATGGAAAGTTTTAAGGCTGAAGTAAATGTTCCTGGTGGGAGCAAAGTCAGCTTTGAACTTTACTGTCAAGAACTGTTACAACGACGACTGGGGTTTTATGAACAAACTATCATACTCCACCCAGGAAGCTTAGTGAAGCAGCTCCAGGTACATTCAATAATCTTTCTTGCTACACTGTGCACTCAATGGGTTTCACTCTGACCGGATGGCAAGTATTATCTCCAAAAGAATTGCTGCCCATTTGAATTCTTACGCTTCCTGTTGAGACCTTCCTTAAATCCCATCTCATTGGTAAAACTTTTTTTTATATTTTCCAGTACTTCTTTCTTTGGCTCTGAAATAACTCCACAAAGGCTGGTATCCCGTCAACAAGTCACCCTTTATTTACACACAGAGAGTCCTTGACACTGATTCAGCTCTCTCAGAGCCAGCTCCCAGAGTGAACAGAACCCCTAATGCTCCTGTTTATATCTGTCAGCCAGGGCTCCCTGATTGGATCAGGTTAACAGCCCTAGTCAGGGAACTCATGTTCTACACAATTTGGAGGGATATGGGCCAGGAGCAGGCAGGTGGGTATAGTATAGTTTGGGATTATGGTCAGTATGGACTGATTGGACCAAAGGGGCTATTTCTGTGCTAAATGACTCTATCATGGCTGACTTCATTATAGGGTTCATCATCTACAGAGCTCAATTTTGACTTGATGCAGGTGAGGTTTATTTAATTTGTTCTTGGAATGTGACTCGCTAGACCAGAAGCCATTGCCCACCCCTAATCACATTGCTGCAGGTCTGGTTTCACGTGTAGGCCAGACCAGTAAAAGATCCATAAAGGACATTAATAACCAGATGAGCTTTTACAACAATTGACACAGTTACCATGAGACAAGCATTATATTCCAGATTTTACTGAATTCAAATTTCACTACCTGCCATTCAAATTGATGTTCCCAGGTTTTATGGTTAGCTGGTCCAGTTAAATGCATTAAATTATGATTACAGAGGAACCTCAGTTACCCAACATTCAATTATCCGACTTTCGGATTATTCAAACAAGATTGCAAGGTCCTGATGCTCGGCTAAACTATGTTATCTGGCATTTGATTATCCGGCATTTGATTAATCAAATGAAAAACTCTCCAACTGTGATGATCAGATCATCAAAATTCCCTCTGTACACGTGTTAAAGCTGCTACAATATGTTAGATTAGATTAGAATAGATTAGATTTAGATTTGTTGTCACACGTATATAAAACTACTGTGATAAGTGTTTCTTCGTGTGGTATATAGAAAGTGTTGCCACGCTTAGGCGCCATCTTGAAGCAATGAGCATAATGTTAGCAAGGTCTCTGACTTGCCATGGCTGAATAAGTACTTCGATAGGTGTGTGAATAGGGATGGTCTGGAGGGATATGGACCAGGAGCAAGCAGGTGAAACTAGTTTATGTGGGATTATAGTCAGTACGGACTGGTTGGACTATTACTCTGCTGTATGACTCCACGGCTCTACCACTGATTGAAAACAAGTGTTGTAAATATATCAAAGTCAAATTCCAATTGTGTACACTTGTGTGGTAGGAACAAGACAGTGACCAGAATTTTTCTCAATTGGTTTGGCCCACCCTCAATTTTTGGAAGTTTCTCAGACTCAAGGAGACTCAAATGAAATACAAACTTCATGGTTAAAACAATTGATTTGAAGTCCATTGGGGTTTCCCTACGTAGGTTCACACCTTACTGCCTGTGCTTCTCATCCTTCCTGATTTTAAAGGGTCCTATGGTGATGTTGTAGTGTTCCTTTCTCTAGGCCAGAAGGTCCCCCAACATGCTAAGGAAGTATAAACATATATAAAACACTGAAACTTTTCTTCAACCTGTGAGGCAGGGAATGGGTTGAAGGGGGAAGAAATGAAGAAAACTGCAAATTCTGGAAATCTGAAACAAAAACAGAAATTGCTGCAAAATCTCAAAGTCTGGCAGCATCTGTGGAGAGAAATCAAAGTTAATGTTTTGAGTCCAGTGGCCCTTCTTCAGAACAGAATGTGTTGAAGGTGTGAGCAAGTCAAAATGGGACCACAGCAATCTAGCCCTAAGACAATGCAATGACAAGAACCCCAGACTGATCCTGGACCACCCAGTGGATCTGAAAGGATCTATTCAGCCAGTGCTGCCCAACATTGACTTAATTAGCAACTTCTATGTGACTGCAAATACTGTACTCTCCTCGTCATTGTAGTTGACATTTAGTGGCGGGTCAAACATTTCAAATTCCAAACTAATCCAGGGGGCAACAGGAGATTAATAAATAAATAAATATTACAACTCTGATAGTTCAGTGGTTTAATGTGGCACATGCTATTACACTGAGATCTTCAGAGCGGGCAGATCACAGTTTTCTCCCTAAACTGTGCTGTGTTAGCTAACAGAGACATCGTAAATGGTCTCAGCATTACTCACATAGAAAACAACCATTAGTTAAGATTCCTGCTTCTGATTTGTGCATTACTTGGATGTTGTATGTGGATATCAAGGCATGGGCTTGATGGTACTTCTGTTCAATGTGGATTTGTTCACCATCTGGAGATTTAGAACATAGAACATAGAAGAATACAGCGCAGTACAGGCCCTTTGACCCTCGATGTTGCGCCGATCCAAGCCCACCTAACCTATACTAACCCACTATCCTCCATATACCTATCCAATGCCTGCTTAAATGCCCATAAAGAGGGAGAGTCCACCACTGCTACTGGCAGGGCATTCCATGAACTTACGACTCGCTGAGTGAAGAACCTACCCCTAACTTCAGTCCTATATCTACCCCCCCTTAATTTAAAGCTATGCCCCCTTGTAATACCCGACTCCATACACGGGAAAAGGTTCACACTGTCAACCCTATCTAACCCCCTAATCATCTTGTACACCTCAATCAAGTCACCCCTAAACCTTCTTTTCTCTAATGAAAACAGCCCCAAGTGTCTCAGTCTTTCCTCATACGATCTTCCTTCCATACCAGGCAACATCCTGGTAAACCTCCTCTGCACCCGTTCCAGTGCCTCCACATCCTTCCTATAGTATGGCGACCAAAACTGCACACAATATTCCAGATGCGGCCGCACCAGAGTCTTATACAACTGCATCATGACCTCAGGACTCCGGAACTCAATTCCTCTACCAATAAAAGCCAGTACGCCATATGCCTTCCTCACTGCACTATTTACCTGGGTGGCAACTTTCAGAGATCTGTGTACATGGACACCAAGATCCCTCTGCTCATCCACACTACCAAGTATCCGACCATTAGCCCAGTACCCCATCTTTTTGTTATTCTTCCCAAAGTGAATCACCTCACACTTAGCTACATTGAATTCCATTTGCCACCTTTCTGCCCAGCTCTGCAGCTTCTCTATATCCTGCTGTAACCTGCCACATCCTTCCTCACTGTCAACAACTCCTCCGACTTTCGTATCATCCGCAAACTTGCTCACCCAACCTTCTAACCCCTCTTCCAGGTCATTTATAAAAATGACAAACAGCAATGGTCCCAAAACAGATCCTTGCGGAACACCGCTAGTGACGGCACTCCATGAAGAAACTTTGCCATCAACTACTACCCTCTGTCTTCTTCCATCCAGCCAATTCCTAATCCAAACCTCCAACTCACCCTCAATGCCATATCTCCGTATTTTCTGCAGTAGCCTACCATGGGGAACCTTATCAAACGCCTTACTAAAATCCATATATACCACATCTACCGCTTTCCCCTCATCAACCTCCTTTGTCACCTTTTCAAAGAATTCAATAAGGTTTGTGAGGCACGACTTGCCCTTCACAAAACCATGCTGACTATCCTTGATCACATTATTCCTATCCAGATGTGCATAAATCCTATCCCTTACAATTCTCTCTAAGACTTTGCCCACAACAGAAGTGAGACTCACCGGCCTATAGTTACTAGGGTTATCCCTACTCCCCTTTTTGAACAAGGGAACCACATTTGCTATCCTCCAGTCTTCTGGCACTACTCCTGTAGACAAAGAGGACATAAAAATCAAGGCCAATGGCTCTGCAATCTCCTCCCTTGCTTCCCAGAGAATCCTAGGATAAATGCCATCAGGCCCAGGGGACTTATCTATTTTCACCTTTTCCAGGATTTCCAACACCTCTTCTCTACATACCTCAAAGCCATCCATTCTACTTATTTGTGACTCAGTATTCACATCGACGACAATGCCCTGTTCCTGAGTAAATACTGAAGAAAAGTATTCATTCAGTGTCTCCCCAATCTCTTCCGCCTCCACACGCAACTTCCCACTACTATCCTTGACTGGACCTATTCCTACCCTAGTCATTCTTTTATTCCTAACATACCTATAGAAAGCCTTAGGGTTTTCCCTAATCCTACCGACTAAGGACCTTTCATGTCCCCTCCTTGCTGCTCTTAGCTCTCTCTTCAGGTCCTTCCTGGCTACCCTATAACTCTCAATCGCCCCAATTGAACCTTCACGTCTCATCTTGAGATAGGCCGCCCTCTTCCATTTAACAAGGGATTCCAATTCCTTATTAAACCACGGCTCCCTCACACGACCCTTTCCTCCCTGCCTGACAGGTACATAATTATCAAGGACACTCAATAGTTGCTCCTTGAACAAGCTCCACATATCATTTACACTCTTGCCTTGGAGTCTACTTTTCCAAGCCACACATCCTAAGTCATGCCTCACCGCATCATAATTTCCCTGACCCCAGCTATAACTCTTGCCCTGTAGTACACACTTATCCCTCTCCATCACGAGAGTAAAAATCACCGAATTATGGTCACTATCCCCAAAGTGCTCATCTACCTCTAATTCTAACACCTGGCCTGGTTCGTTACCCAGAACCAAATCCAGTATGGCCTCACCTCTTGTTGGCCTGTCTACATATTGTGTCAGGAAACTCTCCTGCACACATTGAACAAACACTGAACCATCTAACGAACTTGAGCTATAGCTTTCCCAATCAATATCAGGAAAGTTAAAGTCCCCCATAACAACCACCCTATTACTGTCACTCATCTCCTGAATCACCTTCCCTATCCTTTCTTCAATGATTCTAGGACTATTAGGAGGCCTGTAAAAGACTCCTAACAGGGTGACCTCACCTTTCCTATTCCTAACCTCAGCCCAAACTACCTCAGATGGCAAGTCCTCATCCATCGTCCTTTCCACCACTGTAATACTATCTTTGACAAGCAATCCCCCCACCTCTGACCCTACTAAAACATTTAAATCCTGGAACCTGCAACAGCCAATCCTGTCCCTGTTCTAGCCATGTCTCCGTAATAGCCACAACATCGAAGTCCCAGGTACCAACCCACGCTGCAAGTTCAGCAAGTTTAAAAAAGGAATCTGATATATTTAATTAATAAGTCCATTTGTTTGGAATATAATTTGTTTTCCCCTTAGGTGGATGTCTATATATTTGAGCCACAAGGAATCAGCCATGTTGAAGCACCGAACATGTTTGGAACACAGTTTGATGGGGTCATCCGCATAACTAAAGGAGAGAACAAGGTAAACTTCAGTTACAACTTCTATTCGGTTTTTCTAAAAAACGAATGATGATATTTAACACAGAGATTCATAAATGGTATTGTACTGGTTTTCAATGTTCAACCCAAACGTCTAAACTATAATTACTACAATCCATTATAGAAGCACAACAACATAGAAATAAGGACAGAAGTAGGCCATTAGGCCCATAGAGCCTGGTCCACCATTTACTAAAATCATACGCCGATCCTCCATCTCGAAACCATACTCCCACTCTCTCACCATACTCCTCAACACCTTTGGTATTTAATGTTTCATTTTTCATCGAGATTGGTTCTATGCCAACAATTACCAAGTTGCTCACTGCACAGTGTCTTATTGGTGGCATTCAAAATGCGAGAAATGTTTAGAAAAGGAAATACAAATAAAATATCAGAAAGTTGAAATGAAAAACAAAAAAATGCAGAGATGTCTGGTGAGCAATTGAATATTTCAATGCTTTGACTGTAACTTTAAATGAGAACCATTTGCCATAAAGAGCTCAACTGAAAATTCAACTTATCTTTTGCTGTCAGGGCACTGCATTTTCAGCATTCTGGTTTAGCATTTCCTGAAAATGCTTTGTTGTCTAAACCCAATTATAATTCAGTATAGGGGATATATTTTTAAGGTGAGAGGAGAGAAATAAAAAAAAACATGAGGGGCAAGTTTTTTACAGAGAGGGTAGTTCAAGGAAGTGGTGGATGCGGGTATAATTAAAATATTTAAAAGACATTTGGATAAGTACATGAATAGGAAAGGCTTGGAGGGATATGTGTCAGGATCAGGTAGGTGAGACTGGTTTAGTTTGGGATTATGTTTGACATGGACTGGCTGGATGAAGGGTCTATTTCTGTGCTGTATGACTCTATGACTCTGAGAACTAAGATGCCAAAGCATCTTAGATACTGAGTACCAGCCCTAAGTTACAAACTGGAGTTGTAATTGTACAGGCTCACATGGTAAGACCGGTAAGACCAGCTAGGTTATCAATCTGTCTCTCTCTGTAATGCACTATTGCTCAAAGTAGCACAACCCTGAATCTCAAAATGTAGACAAAACTGTTTTCATGAAAGACTTCAACAACAAAACTGTTTTTCATTATATTTGGCCTACAATCTACTGAAATAGTTCACCACTCCACTAGTTTATGTGTATTTGAATGGACTTTATTCAATGAGTTGAAGGTTTTAATTTGATGTGTCCATTTAAAAGACCTTGGTTATATTACAGCTGGATATGTGTGATCACGGTTACAGCTGGTGGGAATAATACCTTCAGACATTAATATCTGATCAACACTTGTGGGAAATTTAACTGGTTAAACAAATTAATTCCCTATTCTAATTTTCTACTGCCAGGTGGATTGTAGAGCTCCAAATCTTTTATTTTTCTAGCTAATTTAGTAGAGAGTAAATTTTCCAGCTTGTATGTATAGTCTGGATGGATCAAATGGCCTCTTCTGTAACTGTATATTCTATGATTCTAAAGTATAGTCATTGTCATCTTTTCAGCAGGTAATTCTCCTAATATTGTCTCTTACTAATTTTGACAGCACACAAACCTGTTAATGACAAAATGAATGAAAATTGCGTATCAAAGAAATAATTAAATATGATCCAAATTTCAATGATTACAGTTGGAGGTCAAGTCAAAATATTTGTATTGATTATATCAGTACAGGATTCATTATTCATGAAAGGAAAGACTCAGCCTGACTCATGTTAGGAATTTTAAAAACAAGGTAAACTCAGTCTGATTACACACTGTGCAAATACTTCATGAATGCATGATGTGGAGGTACTGGTCATGACACCTGATGAAGGAACAGTGCTCCGAAAGCTTGTGATTTCAAATAAACCTATTGGACTATAACCTGATGTCATGTGACTTCTGACATCATGAATGCAGGGTGGGGCGAATTTAATTTTTTAGAACAGAATGGGTAGTCAGCCTAATTACTGCCCATCTTATGTTGCTGCCATGATGTTTTAGTGTCCCACCTCATGTGCATTGCTGCAGGAAATGACAGGGGGGGTTCCTGAGTTACAAATGTCAGGTTTATGAATGCCATCCCATACAGGAGTGTAATTTTAAGGATCCAACATATGAACGTTTCCAATACGTATGAACAGCTATTTTACACTGTGCTGCATTGTGTTCCGACTTGCACATAAATTGACTTGAATGTGGACTCAACAATTTAACCCGGGGACATGTCCACAGGCTGAGGAACATGGGATTATCAGCCCATTCCTATATGGACTGAACATGGAGGGAAAAGCAATCTGCTAGAGAAGCATGTGTAGACCTGACCATTTTGTAGCACCTATTTTGCCCATTTGCACCATAAAATTGCATTTGGGGTCCTACCTCAATTGAAGAATCTGAATTTTCATCTTAAATATGACAAGCCATTCATAGGAAAACCACTATGAAGATGGTAGTTGGAGGGTCATAGTGAATGAGATAATAAATAATCCGGCACCAGTTTCAGGCTAATCTCTCTCTGTTAATACCTGGTTGCTGCAGTTAAAATCAACCTAGATTGTTTAAATAGTCCTTATAATCTTGATGCCTCTAACCCACAGCAAATATGTTAGGTGCAAGTGCTACTGAGCAAGCAGATCTAGTTCTAGCTGAATAGTGAAGATGCCTGTTGATCTAACTCCAGAACATATTGTAATGTCAGTTCCTTTAATTTTAAATTTCCTGCAAACCCATCAAAGTGTTAAACACACCAAGCTGCTGTGCAGAGAAGTTGCTCGATGTACTGGTTGAAGTTAAAGAGGTTAGAAGAACACAGCAAGCTAGGCAGCGTCAGGAGGTGCAGTCTCAAGAATACAGTTACAATAATACCCTCTCAGAAGCCAATGTTAGATTCAACTCTCAACCTGGACAGATACTCACAATTCCATCTTGTATTTTTAGGCTCATGTTTCCTTCAAGCCAACCTTGGACCAACAGCGGAAATGCCCAAATTGTACAGATACGGCCATTGATGGACGTATTATTGTGAGATATGATGTGAAACGGGAGCTCAATGGTGGAAACCTTCAGGTCTTGCCCAAACTTTAGAACATTTCACTTGAATCTTAATGATGCATTTACATCTTTTGGAAAGACAATGTTATTTTGTGCTATACCCTTGCTAATCATTTCTCTCTGTCTCACTGTAGGTTTCCAATGGTTACTTTGCTCACTTTTTTGCTCCTGATAATCTTCCACCACTTCCTAAAAACATCATCTTTGTCATTGATGTCAGTGGCTCAATGTGGGGAATTAAAATGAAGCAGGTAAATCCTTTCGCTTCAGTGACATTGTTTCAATATGAAGATATTGTCTAGGTTCTGAATGAGAAAATTTCAAAGTCGCCCTTTTCACTTCTTAGGTTCAGACTCAATCGAGCTGCACTGGCCCCACTAGATCTCTTCTTTGTCAATTGCCTTTGCTGCCAACGTCAGTCTAATTTTCTACAAAAGACTTGTGCCTTGTGATTCATGGATCCCTAGTAGCAGGCAGACTGAGGCGAAGACTTTCATGATTTATATTTGCACAGGATATCCTGTTCATTCTTAGTAGCTACATCCTATCTCTTCCGTTTCCTTAATCTGAGTCAATTTCAGTCTGACTTGGTGAAAATCCAGGCCATAATTCCTGAATTTGATGACATGCTTTAAGGCAAATTTTAGGACTGGAAAAACATCCAGAAATTCTTGATTTGTTGAATGCAATGATGGTTGAAGTCAGAACTGTGCTGAAATAATTGCAAAAAGGACAGTATCCCATCACCAAGTCACTCTTTATTTACATGTCCATAAAGGGTGTACTGGATTAGTGGTGCTGGAAAAGCACAGCAGTTCAGGCAGCATCCGAGGAGCAGTAAAATCGACATTTCGGGCAAAAGCCCTTCATCAGGAATACAGGAATCAGTATTCCTGATGAAGGGCTTTTGCCCGAAACGTTGATTTTACTGCTCCTCGGATGCTGCCTGAACTGTTATGCTTTTCCAGCACCACTAATCCAGAATCTGATTTCCAGCATCTGCAGTCATTGTTTTTACCATAAAGGGTGTACACTGGATGTGGCCTGCCAGCTCAGAGTCAGTCCTTGAAATGAGGAGATTCTGCATCACCTGCTAATGTCAGTCAGTCAGGGTTCCTTGATTGGCCCAGGTTAACAATCCCAATCAAGGATCTCATAGTCAATAAGGTCCACCTGTTCCAATCACTACATGCACTTTCAATTTCCTGAGATGCACCAATTCCACAAACAATCCCAAACAGAGAGAAGGACCTCAGAATGAAAAGTGATGACCTCAGAACTCCATTTTTCTTACATTCTCTCCTCCACAGCCCTGTCATGTTTATGTCTTGTTTTCTTTGCACACAGTAAACAGGATTAATTCTCTCCCTTTCACACCTTTATTTACACCCATTTTACATCTTTCTTTTTCTTTCTTCTCAATAAGCCTCCCTTTTGTATTTTACATTGAGTTTCGACACCATCTGTCCTCTTGCCCCTCCTCTGGTTATGTCAAAAGTATATATAATAAAAATGCCTTTCAATCCTGAGGAAGAGTCATACTTAAGCAAAACGTTAACTCTATTGCTGTCTCCACAGATGCTACCAGATCTGCTGAGCTTCTCCAACATTCTCTGTATTTGCTTCAAAAAATGTCCCTTTCTCAAAAAACATAAGCTTTTCACAACATTCCAGATTTTTATTTTCAATTGAATGACTACATGTTTAGAATGACCCAAGAATAAATTGCAAATGTGACTCACTGCAACTTTTCAACACACCTGATTGTTGGTGAAGACTGAAACCGATGATGAACAAACTTCACTTCAACTAATCAATATTTTTCATTCTCTATATTAGACTGTTGAAGCCATGGCAACAATCCTGTCTGATCTCCGCCCAGAGGACCAGTTCACAATTATTGATTTCAACCACAACATTCGTTTCTGGAATCAACATCTGGTTCCAGCCACTCCCAATCAGATTGAGGATGCCAAAAAATATATTGAGAAAATCCAGCCGAGTGGTGGTATGTGTTTAGGGATGGATAAGCATAACCCCAGGTGACTCATTGCTGAGATTCCCTGTGAGGAAGGACTTTAACTCGATTTTACTCCTCGCAATGACATCGTAATAAAATAGCAATTGCTAAATGACAATTCATAGGTTGGAATTAGTGGCAACTTAGTGGCAACAAGTTGTAGTACCATCCACAACTATTTAAAAATTAGTTCAAAGATGTTGGTTTATTTGTTTTCTGCTTTTTCTTCATCAAATTTCAAATGTGTGTATGGTTTGCTACACATGATTCCATACAGTATCTCATCTAAGTGGCTGTCATTAATGTATGAGTTACAGGAAGTTTGACATGCACTTCTAATTCTACTAACTAGTGACCCAAAAGCAAAGGCTAATGCTCTGGGACCTGGAGCACTGCTCACCACTGCTCAGTTGGAGTATTATGTATATTTCTGGGTCACATTATAGGAAACGTGTGAATACATTGAAGAGAGTGCAGAAGGGATTTACAAGATTGGTTCCAAGGATGAGGATGAGAATAGGTTGAAGAATTGGGACAGTTCACCTTGGAGAGAAGACGTGATATGGAGGTGTTGGTGTTGGATTGGGGTGGTCAAGATCAAACATCTCAAGACACCAGGTTATAGTCCAACAGGTTTATTTGAAATCACAATTGGAACACTGGCCCTTCATCAAGTGATGATGGTACTGGTGGAGATTTTCAACATCATGAGTGGTTTGGATAGAGTAAATAGGGAGAAATTGTTTCCACTTGTAAAAGGAACAAGAAGAAGAAAGCATGGATAAAAAGTGACGTGCAAAGGAAGCAAGGGTTGATATGAGAAAAAAAAGATTTTTTTCTCAGTGAGTAGTTAGGTATGGAATATGTTGCCTGGATGTATGGTGGAGGCTGGTTCAATTAAGGCATTTAAGAGGGCATTGGGTAATTATTCAGATAGAAATAGTGTGCAGACTTTGGGGGAGAAGCAGGAGACTGGCACTAAGTAATTTTGGTTGTGTGAAGAGCCATTGCAGGCAGGATGGACTGAATGGCCTCCTTCTGCTCTGTGATGCTTCTGTGATTCTTTGGCAGTTGAATTCAATTTATTAATCTGGAATTGAAAACTAGTCATAGCACTGATGACCATGAAACTATCATCGATCGATTGTCAATAAAACCGTCCTTGTTCATCAGCAGGCAAGGAAAACCTGCTATCCTTATCTGGTCCGGACCACATGCTGGACAGTGACGGGGGGGGGGGGGGGGGGGGTGTAGGGAGTTATATCTGAAATAGTCTAGCAAGACATTCAGTTGCAAGGTCTCTCAACGATGAACAACAAATACTGCCCTTGCCAGTGATGCCTATATCCTATCAAATAATAAGAAGTTTGGCAGCTAGCATTGTTTCAGTTGTGTGGATATCACAGCTAAACTCAACCCTGTGTGCCACATAAGTGCACTTCCTGTTAAATAATTAACATAATTAAGCTAATGATGAGGCTAATTCTTGTCGCATGGCTGAGATCAGCTAACACTGTACAGACTGAGAAGAAAAGCTGAGACAGAGATGATATCCACTGACTGACTAACTCACAGAGTTGATGAGGGAACCTTGTTATTTTTATTCCCTCTCAGTAATGTGGTTTACATTCCCCTCACTCAGTTTGATTTGGAGTGAACCACCTCTGATGCTGTTTGTCGCAGGTTGATGAAACAATGCTCTATCTCAGCAGAAACAGTAAAGTCATGTAACCCACAATATATTGATCTGCTACTAAGAGGGATCTACATTTAACTTGTCTCTTAAGAAAACAAAATGTAATTGACATATAAGGAATTTTTTATTTGTTTTGGGATGGGGGAAATATAGACAAGCCTATGTTTACTGTCCACCCAGACAACATTAATGACTAACCACCTTAAAAGTCCATGAAACCTTTCTAATGATTGTATTCCCTCCATCATGGTGCTGAGAGGGTAATTCTAAGTTCTGGAACCAGAAAAATAAAGGAACATGTAACTGTGCTCAAATCAGAATGGTGTATACCCTCAGAGTTGCATGAGGGAATGATGGTGCTGACAATTAAGATGTTATAGTTCTTGGCCAGTTTTAGTCCAGAGCTCACAAGGCTGGATGATGGTGTGAAAGCAATTTTGTGAGTTGTTGTAATGAGCTCTGCAATAGTTGACATTCTAGAACCACACAGTGCCAGAGTAGGGTGTTACTGAGTCCAGTGACAGGGTCAGTGGTTCAGTGAACTGCTTTGTCTTGAATGTCATTGAACATTTTAAAGGAGGTTATGCCACTTCAGGCATGTGGTGAGTATTCAATGTTCCCTGTAATGTCCTTTTGCAGTGTGCAGTGAGTTTGTTGCATTGCAAAGGTGATGGCCTAGTGGTATCATCATAGAATATTAATCCAGAAACTCAGCTAATGTTCTGGGCACCCAGGTTCAAATCCCGCCATGGCAGATGGCGGAATTTGAATTTAATGAAGAATCTGGAATTAAGGGTCAACTGATGACCAGGAAGTCACTGTCAATTGTCAGGAAAAACCCATCTGGTTCATTAATGACCTTTACCTGTTATCCTAACCTTGTCTGGCCTACATGTGACTCGAGACCCACAGTAATGTGGTTGACTCTTAACTGTCCTCTAGGCAATTAGAAATGGACAGTAAATGCTGGCCTGGCCCGTAACACTCACATCCCATGAGTGAACTTATTTAAAAATTGCACAGTCCTGTTACATTCACCATGAGGCCCAGCATTAAAGAACCTGAAAGGCTATTTGTGTGATACATATTGATCCCCTGTGCTGGTTTGGTGGGGATCTTACTCTCGATGTCAATCTTGTAGATGGTGGAGAATGATCAGGATATGAGACATTGACTACAGACAGGCCACTATCTGCAGTGAACGTGATGCTGATGTAGCCTGATCCAGTAAAGCCTCTGCTAAGTTTGCTGCTCAGGAAAGGTTGCAGATCAACAAGGAATTGTAAATCTCTGCCTCCAGTCTCAAGTAAATATTTTTGACGTGAGGTTGAATTTTCTGCAGATTTCTCCCTCTCCAGTTTAAAAAATCTTGGTACAGCCTGCCATGATCCTGGCCAAGCCCCTCCCACTGCATCTGGATCAGTATTTAAGGCAAGACCTCTGGAGCTCCGCCTTGGAGTGCTGTCGGTCAATTGGATGGGGAGCAAATCTCTGGATCTAGCAGAGCCAGAGTGGTGGAAAGGCCAATCCTGAAACTACAGACTGTCCCACCACACTGGGGAGACCAGGTCAGCCCTGAATCTGGAGACCTCAGCAATGGGGTGGAAGGTCAGTGGAGGGTGGGGATGCCAAGTTCAAGAGGGCCAGGAGAGGGCTAAGAGAGGAGGATAATCTCAGGAGGTTGAACGGGGTGGGGGCTTGCTGCTAAATATACCAAAGAAATCCCCTCCTCCTTGCCCAGCGGTATGTGGCTAAACCTCCAGATTTGAGATAAATACAGGCTTCAGCAAAAGAGGCCCCAAATTACCCATTAGTCATTCAATATCCCAAATAGCCCGAAGGTCAGGTGATCTGCCCTCAACAAAATTTCTAATAGTTCACAGGGGCAGGTGGACAGTGGGAAAGTCAAAGTAAGATTTTATAGGACCCTCGCCTTCAACCCACAAACAATGAGGTGTAAAGTCCAGCCCATGATATCTGAAGAGCGAAGGATTTGGTTAATATGGAGATATATAAAACAAAAAATTGACATTTCTGAAAAGTATAACTGTTGCAGACAACTAGTGAAAGAAAACAGAACTTTTAGAGTCATAGAGCTATACAGAATGGAAGTAGACCCTTCAGTCTAGCTCATCCATGTCCACCAGGCAGCCCAATCTGACCTAGTTCCATTTGCCAGCACTTGGCCCATATCTCTCATAGCCCTTCCTATTCATATACCCATCCAGATGCCTCTTAAATGTTGTAATTGTACCAGACTCCATCATTTCTTCGGGCAGCATGTTCCATACATGCACCACCCTCTGTGTGAAAAATTTACCCTTCAGATCCTTTTTAAATCTTTCTCCTCTCACCATAAATCATTGCTCCCTAGTTTTGGACTCCTCCACTCTTGGAAAAAGACCTTGACTGTTCACCCTATTGATGCCCCTCATGATTTTATAAATATCTATAAGGTCACCCCTCAGCCTGCTTTACTCTAGGGAAATGAGCCCCAGTCCAATCAGCTTATCCCATTAGCTCAAACCCTCCATTCCCGGCAACACCCTGTAAATCTTTTCTGCGCCCTCTCAAGTTTATCAATATCCTTCCTATAGAAAGGTGGCCAGAATTATATGCAGTATTCCAAAAGTGGTCTCATCAATGTCCTGTATTGGGTGCAACATGATGTTGCAACTCTTATACACTTCTTGGTTAAAAAAAAAAGCAAATCCAAAAATAATCATATATTTACTCCAGCTCTCTACATCCAAATTGCTCCACCAATTCGAGAAGCATTAATTTATTTACATGGCATGCATCATTCATTTACAGTTCCCATCTTTTATCCTTTAACAGGAACAAACATCAATGAAGCAGTCCTGTCAGCCATTTATATATTAACGGAAGCCAATAATTTGGGTCTGCTCGATCCACGATCTGTATCGTTCATTATTATGGTATCAGATGGAGACCCCACAGTAGGTAAGAACATGCTAACAATAATGTACATTATCTGGTGCTCAGTTGGCTGGATAGATGGTTTGTGGTGCAGAGTATTGCCAATTGTATGGGTTCAATTCCCACACCAACTGAGGTTACTATAAAGGACTCTCATTCTCAACCTCTCCTCTTGCCTGAGGTATAGTGACCCTCAGGTTAAACCACCACCAGCCATCTCTCTCTCTCTCTCTCTCTAATGAGAGGGCAGTCCTATTGTCCAGTAGGGCTTATATATTACCTTACATTTATATATTATCTGTAACATTATGCATACATAAAATGGATGAAGATGTATGGAATCTCCAGCACAGATAAAGACAATTTAGTCTAATAATATATACCAACACATATGTTCCACACACTCCTCCTCAAACCTTACTTCACGTAACTTTATCAGAAAAGTTTTGTTGTATAAGCAAAAATAGAAAATGCTGGAAAAACTCAGCAGGTCTGGCAGCATCTGTGGAGAGAGACAAGCATTAACTTTCAAGTATAATATAATTTCATCAGAACCAAATGCTGTTTAGCCTCATTAAGCAATGAAAATAATGCAATACCTGTAGTAAATAATCTGTGTTCTGAACAGGAGTCATACCAGGCTCAAAATGTTGATTCTGTTTCTCTCTCCACAGAGTTTTTCCAGCACTTTTTGTTTTCATTTCAGATTTCCAGCATCTGCAGTGTTTTGTTTTTATTTCAGTATGACTTTCTGTTACTTTCTCTTTCATGTGCTGATGGAGCTAACTTTTAAATGTACATATGTTAGCAATCTCAACACTGTAAAAACATATTCCAAACTTCAACCACTTTCTCCGGGAAAACATCTCCTGAATTCCCATTTGGACCAATTACTGACTATCTTATATCCATGACTTCGAGGTTTGATCTCCTCCACAGTGGAAACACTTTTTCCATGTCCACCCAGTTTAGCCCCTTCTTTCTGTTAAAGGTCTCCATCCGGCCCCGTTGGAGACTTCTGGGGAAAAACGGCTACATCTTCTCAATTCTCTGTAATTGTTAAAATCCCTCTGTCTGGTATCATCCTTGTGAATAGTAGTGGAAACATAATTATCCAGATGTGCCAAATAATACCAAACGTAACTTAGCTAATAAGATTTGGATGGGTTTAAATTGCAGCTTTTAAGGCCACAATAGAAAGGTATAAATAAGAACATCTGATAGGGTTTCCTTGTTATTCATTGGTAGGTGTTTGTAGGTCACAACTCCATATGACATGAAAACAGCCTCAACCTCCCTCTTTTCTTTAAGTGTAATATTTTTGAAATCCTCAAGTCTGATGTAATTTCATTCACCTTTGAATTCCAAGAATTCCGTAGTCTAATGAACACGGTTTCTATTAAACAGCAGGTACGTTTGAAATATGAATACGTCTAGTGTATGGTAACATTCAAAAATATTTTCTAGTACTTGATTTTCATTGTTTAATGAAAATAAACAGTGTTTGGTGATATTTGTGTTTGTGCTTTAATTGACATTGATGTCTTGTAAGATATTTCAACTTAATTGATCTTTTCTCATATTGCTTTATTGCAACACAATTAGCTTGCAATATATTTGTCAATATATAGCTGTCAACATGAATTAGTTCATTATTTTGACAAATATATACCTTAAATGAGGGAACATCAAAATTTGAGTAAAAGAACTTGCATTTATATAGCATCTTTCATGTCAGTGCATCATAGCCAATGAATTAATCTTGAATTATGGTCAGGTCGTTGTAGAGAAACATTATAGTTAATATGTAGACAGCAGGGTCTCACAGATGGCAATAAGATAAGGGACCAGTTAAACAGGTAATTATTTTCTGTAGTGAAATTACCCATTTCTCTGATTCTATTGTGGTAAGTGTTTTTAGATAAGGAATGAATCAAATAGTTTTCTTCAGTCCTCTATACTTTCCACCAACTGAACTGGACATTATGTTTACGATAAGGCCCTGCCGAGGTCTTGCCCTAGGCATTACAATGCTTTATATTGCATTGGTCTAGCCATACATCCTACAATTGTTTTTGTTATAATCTTTCAGCATTGGTTGTGAACATTTAGAATTTTTCTAATTAACTTGTTCAGAGATGTTATTATACTCCTCTGGACCAGGTGGGACTTGGCACATGTAGGATAACACCAAAATGCATTTCATACTGAGCTGACTGTAAAATGGAAGTTGACATAGCATAAAAATTAGATCTGCTTACATAGATAATGATCGTTAATTGCATCTGCTAGGTGCTTGCCCAGTTCTTCATCAAATCTAGATTAGACAATATTTTTTCTTTCTAGTCAGGGTTCTGACACAGATTTTCAAACTGCTGAACAGTATTCTCATCAGATTTAGTTAGTTCATCGTTATAGATTGTGAAGAGCATTGTGGGTCTACCTATGGTATAGTAGTTCAAGAAGATAGCTCATCATCACTTTCTTCATGGCATGGGGGCAAAAAATGTTAGGCCAGTGAGCCACACCCACATCCCATGAGCGAATATTAGAAAAAAGTATTGGTTCGATGTAGATCCGTGCAGGGCTCTAGTAATGAGCACCCTCCTTAAGGAACCGCTAACTTTAAAGATGGCAATTTAAGAGAATGCAACTAATTCCATGTGCCTCCAGCTTTGCCTCCAATCCCCAGTGTCATGAACACACTATCTATGTTGGCACTTCAGTGTGATACTGAGGGATGTTTTATCTTCTAAGATTGAATCATTAAACCAAGGTCATGCCTACCACTTAGATTGCCATAAAAAACTCCCATGGCTGTCTTCAAAGAACAAAGGGAATTTTTCTCAGTGTCCTGCATAATCTCTCAAATAACATCAAAATATCTATTACCCTGGTTATTTACCTCAGTGTTGTTTGCATACATTTCCTTTGTAAATTGTCCACTATTTTTCTTATATTATTCCTTTGTCTACATTTTGAGTGTACATAATTCACTGCTAAGCATTTTGGTTCATTCTGAGGTTATGAAATCACCTTTGAAAATTCTTTAAAATTTTAAAATTGCAATGATTACAAGGTCACCTACTTCCATCAGTCTAGCTATCTCCTTGAATAATTCAACGTTCTTAGGGAATGACTTGCTTTTCTAGAGTCATGTTTTAAGTCTCTATTAATCCTTGTCTTTCAAGGTAGTCATATGTGGTATCCTTAACAAGTCCTCCTAACAACATTCTTCTGACTATCATCATCCTAATGGGCCTATAATTATCTCCCTTTGCCTGCTTGTTTTTCCTTTCTATATATTGAGAATATTCACCCCAGTCCATTAAAATGATTAGAGGAGAAAGTGAGGTCTGCAGATGCTGGAGATCAGAGCTGAAAATGTGTTGCTGGTAAAGCACAGCAGGTCAGGCAGCATCCAAGGAACAGGAGAATCGACGTTTCGGGCATAAGCCCTTCATCAGGAAAACTAATTTGAGAGCACATTTTCCTTTCATCTTTATATGTCATCCACTTTAACATTTACAAAGGCACTTTGCACTAATGGTAACTCAGCATAGTCAGCAGGAGGGAACATTAATGCAAAGTAGTCATTTAAAGCCTTGGCCATGACCATGGAGTTCACATGAAACAGCCCTCCTTCATTGGCCCTTTGGTGGCCTTTTATCACCCTCCAATTCTTAATATAATTAGAAAAGGCTTTACAATTGATACTGTAAATATCTGCCACTTTCTTTTCCATTGTCAGTAAAATGAAAAGAAAAAAGATATGCATTGCTTGATCAAAACAACTGTTATCCATGTAATGATGCGAGCTGAAGAACCTACTCCCATGTATTTATTGAGAAGACAAAACCCTCCCCTGTTCTTTCTGGTTTGAGCAGACACTACGGGTTAATCTACCTCCATGGATACAACTCTGCATTACTTTGTATCCTGAATCCTACCTGCTATGAGGTCCAGATGTCAGCATTCAGTCCAGATGTCAGGCTGCTCTCCTAGACAAGATTGCTCCTGTTTTGATTCTGCTGCATTTTTGTCTCTGCCTTATCTAAGTGTTACAAATGGCTGACTCTCTGGAGTTCCATTAAAGGCTTTCATTTACATACTAAAGTATAAGAACATTGATCCCTGCAGTACAGTCTCCAGTACATCTCTTCTGAGAGACTCAGCAATATGTGACTGTGAAGTTATCGTCAATATACCAAACTTTCAACCATACCAAAGTATCTCACTCTCTAGCTGCTTATCCAACATCCCACATTCCAGCCAGCTTTACGGGAAAACCCAACTGTGGCAACAGAAGTGACTACTAATCTGTCCACAAACCAAACCCGCAGAAATGTTCTACCCAAGCCAGACCAAATAACCATCAGAGCTGGGCTCCAATAAATTAAACTTTTGCAACAGCAATGATTGCAAAGGATTGCTGAAATTTCAACTTGGCCCAGATTTTGCAGTATAATGGTTGGACATGTTTCTGTCACTGTTCCTCTGAAATGACCAGTAATGTCTCGAGTCCATACATGTGCAATTAAATGCCTGACAATGCTCAGTGAGTCTCTGCTTCTTCAGAGAGTGCCACAATGAGGTCCTCATAGACTATAGTTGGATAAAGACTTATAAATTGCTGAAAACTTCCACTGCCATTTTATTGGTCTCAATGAAGAAACTCCTTAAAAAGGTTAGATTTTGTTGAATGACGCTTCTTAATGGCATGCTAAATTTTTTTGTCGGTGTTTTTTGTAGATGTGAGATGACCTTTCTCCATTATGATTTTTATCAAATCTTCAAATAACATGGTAAGCTAAAGTCTCTGTCAGCACTCTCAGATGGAGATAAAATATCCCGTGAAACTCTTTTGAAAAGCAGAGGAGTTACATCCGGTATCCTGGCCAATGTTCATCCCTCAAGAAGTACACAGGTGTCCTTGGGAGCTTGCTGTGGGCAACTTGACCATCATATTTTCTACATTACAACCACAACTACATTTCATAAGTATTGTATTGACTGTAAAGCATTTGGGATGTCAGAAGGCCAGAACTTACTTCCTTTTTATTAAAAGTACTGAACTGACCATTAAAAGTGAATGTGTAACTTTCAAATATTTAACTAAAACTTGTTCAAAGAGGGATACCAAATCTTTAGAATTTGATTTTATAATCCAGGTGAAATTAAACTGAGCAACATCCAGAGAAATGTCAGAAGAAAAATGCAGGAAGATATCTCTCTTTTCTGCCTCGGAATTGGTTTTGATGTGGACTACGACTTTCTAGAAAGGATAGCTCTTGAAAACCGAGGAATTGCTCGGCGTATTATTGCGAATGTCAATGCATCCAGTCAGCTGAAGGTAATGCGTTACTAATAACAATCAGATAAAGCCCTTTGTATCTGCCATTCCCATTGTTTTAACTGCTATTGTTTCTGGGGCTTTTTTTGTTGTCTGCTCAGTTATGGTTACAGTGTTGATAATAAATCCAAATTTTCCTCTAACAGGTTTCCATTTCTGAGTGGTAGGTGAAAGGGCATTATTAAGTTATGTACTATTATAAATAGTCAACGGAAAAATCCATGTATTTCTCTTGGCAAATTGATGATAGGCATCATAACTTCATCTCAAGTCTTTTAATAGAGTTTTGATGTATTTATATTGGCAAGCATCAAAACAGCATGATCTGCATTTGAATTATTTTAGCCTCATCTACTTTATTGTTTTGATATTTTGTGCCTTCCTGTACTGGCTCTTCAGTTTATCACAAACAAGAGGGAGAAGTGAATTTATTTAATTTCACTGTTCTCCTCATCTGTCTGTAACAGAGGTGGTTTTGGACTTATTTACGTTGTTTTGTTTATTTTCCCTTTTGAAATGGATTGTGGATTTTCCCCCTCCTCAAAGCCTTTGTTTAGGAACTAAAACCAATAGTTTTTTTTCAAGCATTCAGCTTGGGAGATAATTCACAATATTGACACACAACAAGCTTACATGGAAGAAGGAAAAGTAACAACAAAAAGTTATGAATTACTTAGAAAATGATATTGGTATTAATTCACATTAATTAGAGTCCAGTAAAGTCAATGTCCAATGTAGGTCCTTTCCATTGAATGTGGAACAACTGGTCTTTGTTAAAAAGTCCCAGTCTATATCAGATTACCCAGGTAGCATAAGGTATCTCAAAATTTTGAGAAACAGGTGTATTGATTGTTTCACATGCCACTATGTCCTATGGGGTTCCTTCACCTTAAATTCCTTAATCAAGTGTGCTTCATTATACATCCTAATCCAGAATTGCCTGTTCCCTAGTGGGCTGTACCACAACCTGCTCCAGCAAGCCATCTCACAGACATTCCACGAATTTATTTTCTTAAGATCCGCTACCAACTGATTTTCCCAGTCCACCTACATATTGAAGTCTGCCATGATTATTGTAACAGTGACCTATCTTACATGACTTTTTGATCTCCTAATTTATTTTCTTTCCCAGGCCAGTATGTAACTCCTATCAGGGTCGTTTCTCCTTTGCAGTTCCTCATCTCTACTCACATAGATTCTACATCTTCCAGCTCTATATCACTTCCTTCTATCGATTTAATTTCATCTCTTACTAACAAGAATCCCCACCCGCTCTGCCTATCTGCCTGTCCTTTGAATAGGACGTGTTCACTTGGATATTTAGTTCCCAGCCTTGATTCCCTTGCTGTGTGATACCCACAGCAATGTATCTGCCAATTTCAATCTGTGCTGCAAGCTCAAATACCTTGTTTTGTTAATTGTGTGTATTTCAGTACAACTCCCTCACTCCTGAATTTACTGCCCCCTTCTCATAACTGTCCCCTTACCTGCTGTGCTTGAAGTTAGATTCCTGACTTTTCCTTACTCTCTGTCCTAATACTTGTTCTGGAAACGTTACCTCTTTAATCTTGTTGACCCAGTGGGTGGCACGGTGGCACAGTGGTTAGCACTGTTGCCTCACAGTGCCAGAGACCCGGGTTCAATTCCCGCTTCAGGCGACTGACTGTGTGGAGTTTGCACATTCTTCCCGTGTCTGCGTGGGTTTCCTCCGGGTGCTCCGGTTTCCTCCCACAGTCCAAAAATGTGCAGGTCAGGTGAATTGGCCACGCTAAATTGCCCGCGGTGTTAGGTGCAGGGGTAAATGTAGGGGAATGGGTCTGGGTGGGTTGCACTTCGGCGGGTCGGTGTGGACTTGGGGCCAGTTTCCACACTGTAAGTAATCTAATCTAATCTGTGCCAATTTGCTCATGGTTCAGGTCATAATCCAGAGATTACAAACTTTTCAGTTCTGATTTTTAATTTAATCCCTAGTTGCTCATATTCCCTCAGCAGAACCTTTTTCCTTTTTCTATCTATATAGTCAGTACCTACACGGACCATGACATGTAGATTTTTCCCCTCTCTCTCCAAGTTCCTCTGCAGCCCAGATGAGATATCCTAAACCCGGGCACGAGGCAGACAACATAGCCTTCAGGACTCTCGATCCTGTCCACAAAGAATAATATCTAATCCCTGACTATACTATCCCCAATTACAGCAACATTTTTCTTTTCTCCCCCACCTTGAATGGTTCTGTGGTGTTATGATCAGTTTGCTCATCTTCCCAATAGCCCAAATTCCATCCACACAGGAAGCAAGAAACTCAAACCCATTAGACAAACTCAAGGGCTCAGGCTCCTTCAGCACCAACCCCTGGATCACTGTAGCTGCCTCACTGGTAATCACACACTCCTGTCCCTCACCAGTGGCTGAATTTGAGGTGGTTAATCTAAGCGGTGTGACTGCCTCCTGAAACACAGCATCCAGGTAACTCTCCCCCTCCTTGATGTGTTACACTATTTGAAGCTCAGACTCCAGTTCATCATGTGTGAGCTGGAGTTCATCAAACAACCAACACTAGCTTCAGATGTGGTCACTATGAATTACATTGGGGTCACCAGCTTCCACATCATTCGGTTACACCATATTTTCTGGCCTGGCCTCTCTATTTCAATTGCTTTGTTAATAATTTGAGTTTTAAAACTTTGTACTGTTCTTTTAGTTTGTTGCATGTAAGTATTTCCCCTATTTATTTTCAATCTGAAAGTAACCTATAATAGAAAATAAATTAATAGCTATCACCAGCCAATGAATTTAAGGTTTATCTGTGATGAAAATCTTTTGAGCTGAGCAACTGATCCTGGGTTTCAATTTATCCTGTTAAAAAAACCTCACAAACTATGAGCGAAGGAAGCAAAAAGCACCTCTTCCCCTCTGCCCTGAATTCCCAAATTGTCTCTAAATTCTCTGAGCTATATATTCGCTTGTGCTGTGTCTCATTCTGGATGTGATCTCTCCTTCCTGGCCATGTGAGACTTATTGATCACTAGTGCTTGATTACCCTCCGCACTACATCCCTGACCAAGAGGACTGAGTTCACAATGCAAAATATTATTGTATTTAGATATTGAAACTTTCAAGTCCAGTTTAGGTTGACATTAATAAACTGTGATTCTAATTGTGAATGACAGGATTTCTATGAAGAAGTGGCCACTCCATTGCTGAGAAAGATTGACATACACTACGGTGACGATGTGACAGATGTGACACAAAGTAGTTTTGATAAGTATTTCAGCGGTTCTGAGATAATTGTAGCAGGAAAACTGGCAGAGAAGAAACCTTCACCGCTCCAATGCCTGGTGACCGCGTCCTCAGTAAGTACATTCAGTGAGGCATTGATCAGCACAACTTTCTGAACATGAAAAGAAATATATTGTTTGGTTACAACCATTATTTGTCATTCATTTGCTCCAAACGTTTTGACCTAATTTCCAGCAGCAATTGTATTCCACTTCAGATAAACATTCACAGCAGGTTGCATGCTGTTAAAACTCTTGCACAACTAGGGTATACTAACAATTGGCCCCCGCATCTAATTCTTAACACACATTTGTTTATCATCTGTGCATCAACAAGAATAAAACAAAAAGCCAAAAGCACGAAGACAACAAGAGAATGTGGGAAATGAAAGAAGGAGGAGAGAGAAGGGGAGAATGAGAAAATGGCAGAAAGAAGGGAAAGAATGGGGCAGTGATGGGAGACTAGGAAAGGGAAAGAAAAGTGAAACAAAGATGAAGATCAATGGAAGGGAAAAAAAATAAAAGCTTGCTTTTGTTAACATTATTAAAACAATGTCTTATGCATTAAATTGGTATTCAGCATCTGTTGCTTGGTAGTCACCAACAGAAGATACTTTTGCTCTTCTTCAAACAGTACAACCATAGTCACAATATCTAGTTGAACACAAAGATGGGAGCTTAGTTCACCATCTCATCCAAAAGGCAGCATTTCTGGCAATGATGTATGTCCAAGATAGTGCTTTCAAATGCCAACCTATAACATTATGTGGTGTTTGAATCCAAAAGTGAGGGTCAGTACATTTGAGAGAGACCAATATCCTAATAAAAGGGAGCAGGAAATAATGAGAAATCATAAATTCATACAAGTAACATAGAATATATACTACCTGTAAATGAGACAATTATAGCTAATCTGGTGTGCTAGTGAGAAATATCTAAACATTTTTAGCTCCTTAATTATATAGATCATTGTCTGAGGTATCCGGTGGCAAATTGGTTTAAACAGAACCAACTGGAAATAGAAAGAATCAGTGTTTTAACTAACAAATCAGATTTCAACAAAAATTAAGAGAAAGTAGATATTTATATGAACCATAATAGATTTGTAAACTGAATTATTAATATTAAGCAATAGGAAACAAAAGTGAATATAATCCTTATAAGGTAGGTATTATGATTCCAGCTGATGGTAATACTGAACAACTCAGATCCCAGAGTGAAACCAGGCTTGAAAAATAATAAATTTTACTTTTGTAATTTGGTTACTGTAATAGTCACTGATTGAATGTATACACAAGAGGTTGCAAATGTATTTTTACATATAACATATAAATTAAGTCTATTTCATAATGGAAAAGACAAAAAATCTATATATATTTATATGCAAGATGATTTGGAAACTTCTTACCATAAACAGCAAAAAGGTGGCTCCTTTTTCCTAACTCCTTTATTCTTTTAGTGAAATTTTGAACATTCACCAGATGTGATTCTCCACATTATTGTCTCTTCCCAAGAAACAGGTACAGGCTAACTCACTGATATGTCCTCACTGAACTACAAGAAAGGCTTAGTACTTTTTAGAACACTGTCGATTTGGACCGTTAAAACAGCTTAAAACTTCTTTCTAATTCTGATGGCCTTTCATTTTTATCACCAATCATGGGATGTGGATGTCACTGACGTGGCAAATATTTATTGCCTATCCCTAATTGCCCAGAGGGCAGTTAACATTGCTCTGGGTCTGGAGTCACATATAGGACAGACGAGGTAAAGACAGCATATTTTCTTTCCTAAATGATATGAGCAAACCAAATAGTTTGTCTAACAATCAGCAGTGGTTTAATTTGGCTCTTAATCCTGTTTTTTTTTTAAATTTACACAAGCTCCTGCTATGGCGGGATTTGAATCCCAATTCCCAAGACATCATCTGTGTCTCTGGATTAATAGTCAATTATTAATACCTCTAGGCCATCACCTCCCAATATGCATAAAGGCCACCAAAATGAAACTGACTTTCTGCTGATATGGATCCTTACTTCTAATTTGGACCTATTCTTGACCACTCTTCATCTGTCTCTCCCTAGATCATAAATCTTCAGTTGTTAAACACTTTAGCCATTATCTCACTAAGTAGCTTGTCTAGTCATTGAACTTAAGTCATATAATTTCTTTGAAATGTTGTTTTGATCCACTGCTGAAAAGTGAGTTTCGAACCCTTAAAAACATAGGAGCAGAAATTAGGCTATTCAGTCCATCGAATCTGCTCCGCCATTCTATCATGGCTGATAAGTTTCTCAACCCCATTTTCTCACTTTCTCCCCATAACCCTTGATCCCCTTGATACTCAACAACCTATCTATCTCAGTCTTAAATATACTCAATGACCTGGCCTCCACAGTTTTCTGTGGCAATGAATTCCATCGATTCACCACTCTCTGGCTGAAGAAGATGCTCCTTATCTCCATTCTAAAAGGTCTTCCCTTTACTCTAAAGCTTTTCCCTCAGGTCCTAGTCTCTCCTACCAATGGAAACATCTTCCCAACATCTACTCTGTCCAGGCCATTCAGTATTCTTCATGTTTCAATTAGATCCTCCTTTATCCTTCTAAACTCCAGCAAGTATTGACCCAGAGTCCTCATAAGTTAAGCTTTTCATTCCTGGGACCATTATCGGGAACCTCCTCTGATCATGCTCCAGGGCAAGTACATCTTTCCAAAACTGCACACAACACTCCAAATGTAGTCTGACCAGAGCCTTATAGAGCCTCAGAAGTTCCAAAATAATAATAATAAATCATAAACCTTCTTCATTGACCTTTCCAAGTAACATTTTGATGATCTAATTTTGTAAGTACAATATGTAAATTTATGGGTAGACCACATATCTCTAAGCGGAAGTGGGTACTGCGGATGCTGGAGATCAGAGTCAAGATCAGGAATGATGAAGGGCTTTTGCCCGAAACATCGATTTTCCTGCTCCTTGGATACTGCCTGACCTGCTGTGTTTTCCAGCACCACTCTAATCTTGACACATACCTCTAAACCCTTCCTATTTATATAGCCACCCAGATGCCTTTTAAATGTTGTAATTGCACCCACCTCTACCACTTCTTCTGGCAGCTCGTTCCATCCATGCACCACCTCTGCATGAAAATGTTACCCCTCTGGTCCATCTTAAACATTTCCCCTCTCACCTTAAATCTGTGCCCTCTAGTTTTGGACTCCCCCACCCCAGGCAAAAAACCTTGCCTATTTACCTTGTCCATGGCCCTCCTGATTTTATAAACCTCAGTATCCAAAGCTCCAGGGAAAAAAAATCCCAGCCTTTTCAGCCTCTCCCTATAACTCAAGTCATGTGTACTCAAGTTCAAAAGTACAGGAATACAGAGAAAAGTTTTCAAACTCACCACACACAGCGCCATCTTAGGTATAAGTATCTAGGCACAAGAACTTAAGCGCAAGGTAGAAAGAAATAAGGAACTAAGTTAAAAGTTAAACATTACAGTGACCCTTAGTACAGCATAATAAAAGGAAAATAAAGTTACAACTTAAACCCTTCACCCTGGCAAAATCCTTGTAAATGTTTCCTAAACCCTCCCAAGTTTAACAAAGCTTCCCTATAGAAGGTCCCAGCGTTTAAGTGCAATGCATGATGTGATTCCTGATTAGAAACTGCATAGCACTGAACTCCAATTTGCATTCTGACTTGTAACTTTTGTGGAGTTCCCAATGTTCAGTGCACACACCGAAGGCGAGGCCAAAGCCCAGTGTGGACGGGTGCCTGGATTGGAGCTTTGGCAGCCTGAGATGCCAGGAGCGGGCCCAGTGAGCCAATGGAGCTAGGGGAGATCGAGCCAGTCTAGGGAAAGCATGTCAAAGCAGAGGAGATTGAAGATTTATAGGAAGTGTGGTCCCAACATGGCTAAGTACTTAAGAAAGGCTGCAAAGTTTGAACTTTTGCTTTATTTTTTTATTTTCAACTTAATACTAATAAGGACTGTAATGTTTAAGTTGTAACTTTATTTCTTTATTTCCCTCTTTTATGCTGTACAAAGGAGAAAGTGAGGTCTGCAGATGCTGGAGATCAGAGCTGAAAATGTGTTGCTGGAAAAGCGCAGCAGGTCAGGCAGCATCCAGGGAACAGGAGAATCGACGGTTCGGGCATAAGCCCTTCTTCAGGAAGGGCTTCCTGAAGAAGGGCTTATGCCCGAAACGTCGATTCTCCTGTTCCTTGGATGCTGCCTGACCTGCTGCGCTTTTTCAGCAACACATTTTCAGCTATGCTGTACTAAGGGTCACTCTATTGTTTAACGTTTAACGTTTAACTTAGTTCCTTATTTCTTTCTACCTTCCCCTTAAGTTCTTGTACCTAGGTACTTATATCTAAGATGGTGCCGTGTGTGACGACTTTGAAAACTTTTCTCTGTACTCCTGTACTTTTGAACTTGAGTACACATGACCATAAAGTCTAAATCTAATCTAAGATGTAGTCTAATGTGTTAGCTACGTAGTTCAGCATTCTGGTAGCTTTCTTGATTGTTGTTGTGCATTGGTTCAATATATTAAGTATTATGTCTATTACAACTCAGCAGACCATGACTATTTTAACCACTAAGTAAGCAGTACTTTGTGTTTATTTAAATAAATTTGACCTGGCAGTTGTTCTGACCAGTCACACATCTTATCCACTCATACTATCTTTTCTGAAGTACCCTCCTACTTTAGTGTTACAGCACTTATCGCATAAAATATGCAAAATTTGTCAATGACCTGCATTGACATCAATTTTAAAGTTGTCATTTACCTCCAGGTGAAACAACTCTGTTTACTCCAAGCTTGCACTTGTTAAGGTGTGCAAAATGCAAGAAGACCATAAGTAAGCAACAAGTCATGAATGTTCAATAACTCTATGTTTACTTAAAACTTTCTAAATCTCTCTGTGGGATTACAGTTTGTACTAAGTGCCAACTCTACTTTAAATAATGCTGTGGAAATGAATGGAGTTGGGACAAATTGGACAAAAGGTCACTAAACAGATGGGACATTTTCAATACTTAAGTAGTGTCCTATCATGTTAAACCCAGTTGCATATAGCAGGCAATTTTAATTTGCATGAATACACTGTTATAAACAAAAGGAACTGTATCTGAATACTTAAATCTTTTGTTAAAATTTAGTTTGAATCCAAGTTATCTATCTGCATACTAAATTTGATTTAATTCAGATGTTGCATTGTTTAAAAGAAACAATAATGATTTTGTTTAACTAACAGAAATTCAAATTGATCATACGAACATGCTGTTTGTTTTTGCTCTGCTTGCTCTTTCTGAGATAGCTTTCTGTTTTTCTTTATGCTTTTGACATGCTTTAAGGAAGTGTAACTGCAAATAAAGATTGTTTATATTTCATGGGAATTGTAATTTACATAATAGTTGTCGACAGGTATAGCAGAATTGCAAGACTACTAGCTGACGGATCATTATGTATTTTCAAGTTCTTCTCATATCAGCAGCCTACACTGAAATTTTTAGAGATATCTTGAATAAAATGCATCAGATTTTTTTGGATTAAATTACCTAATGATTTGGTAAACATATCAGGTTTGGTTTTAGTTTTCACTTTAGCTTTAGTTTGGTCTGAATTAGATAAATTAATCTGTGCACAGAGCAGTAAATTGAAAAAAAGATGGCTCGAGATAACAATGACATAAAAATATAATGGAGAAATCTCTGAAAAACATTTAATTCTGGAGGCACGACCAGACATTACCAGTAGAAGTTTGTCAGAATTTGTTCTAAGCTGGTTCTGGATTGTTGATGATATTAATGTATCAAATGTGAAACCTTGACATGTGCTTTACTGATTCTTTTCTCTTTCAGGCAAATGATGATCTAATGTTTCAAGTAGACTCTCCAACAGATGAACTTGACAAGATTCTGGCTAAGCAGAAATATGTACTTCCAGAGTTTGCAAAGCAGCTATGGGCCTATCTTACTATTAACCAGTTGTTATCTGAGAGGTCAGTAATATCAGCCTCAGTGTATTGTTTTAGTTAGGACATTAACTTGTTTGAAATAGATGATATACCCCTCCTATAGAAGATAAAAATAATTTGAAAAAACAGTATTTGTTTGATAATATCACATTTCACAACTTCCAATCATTAAAGATTTCTGACTGCAATACCCCTTTAGAATAATGTATTTGATAACAGATACAAACCTATCCTTCAACCACAATGATATTATTTATCAACATTATTTTGATTGTTCTTTTAGTCAGCCACTGTGGTTTCCTCACATAAAGATCAATTCTCTGAATTTCCATTTCACAACAGAGTGCTTGCCCAGTCAGCTTTGCAGAAGAGGAATATCACAAGCAGAATTTTAGCTATTGCCCTGGTTCACCAACTTATAACACCTGTGACTGCCATGATGGTAGAGAATGACGAAACTGGCCAGAGACTGTTGGCAGATTCTCCTAAAAGCACCAGAAATGGATGCTGTACAGGTTAGTAAATGTACAGCATTAAGAATGTTTGCCATTTTTCCCAGGGTTGGGTCTTGGTTCCAGCACTGGACAAAAGTCACCGGCCACTAGACTCAAAAAGAGCCAAGTTGAGGATACAACAGAATGCTGAGTGACCTAACTACAAGTCGGGTCTCCGTCAACGCCAGCTATCTTACTATCTGTTTCCCTGACAACAACAAAAACTAATTGTCAGAAGTCCAATGTTAATTTCATTATTAAAAATCATAGGAAAATTGCATCAGCACTGCAATTATCATAAATGCGCAAAGATTTGCTACAGTTTGTACAGACAATTTATAGGCTAATAAGATATTCGCAGCTTTATGTAAGAATGGGAAAGTATAGGTGGTTGATTCAGGTGTTCCCTGTATCCACGGATGATAAGTTCCAAGACCTACTACAGATGCCCGAAACCTCGGATAGTGGTGAACTCTACCATTTAAATGGGAAACTTACTGCCCAGGTCCTTGCTCTTGTTTATTTCTGGAATGTTACATGTAATATTTTCAGGCCACAGTAAACCGCAATTCTAATCCAATTAAATTAAAAGTTGACTTACAAATGACGGTAAGAAACTGAGGGTCATAGTAGAGGGTTGTTGTTCGAACTGGAGGGCTGTAATCAGTGATGTGACACAAGAATCAGTGCTAGGTCCACTGTTGTTCGTCATTTACACAGACAATTTGGATAGTTAATAAGGTTGCAGGTGACGCCAAAATTGATGGTTTGGTGGACAGTGAAGAAAGTTATCTGAGAGTAAAATGGGATCTTGATCAACTGGGCCGGGGGCTGAGGAATGACAGATGGAGTTTCATGCAGATAATTGCGAAGTGTTGTATTTTGGTAAGTCAGACCAGTACAGGACTTAAACAGTTAACAGTAAGGACCTGGGGAATATTGTTGAACAGCAAAACTTAGGGAACATAGTTCCTTGAAAGGAGCATCACAGGAGGACAGGGCGATGAAGAAGGCTTATGGCACGCTTACCACATCAGTCAAAGCATTGAGTAAAGGAGTTGGGACGTCATGTTATTGCTGTACAAGACATTGGTAAGGCCATATTTGGAGTATTGCATGCAACTCTGGTCGGTCTGCTAAAGGAAGAATGTCACTAACAGGAGAGGGTGCAAAAAGATATACAAGAATGTTACTGAGACTAGAAGGATTTATAAGGAGAGGTTGGATAAGCTGGGACTTTGTTCCCTGGAGCGGAGGACACTGATGAGTGATCTTATAGAGTTTATAAGGTCATGAGGGTCATAGATAAGGTAAATAGCCAAGATTATTTCCACATGATAGGGAGTCCTAAATTAGAGGGCATAGCTTTAAGGTGTTAGGAGAAAGATTTTAAAGGGACCAAGGCTCAACTTTCCACACAGAGCGTTAATGGAATGAGCTGCCAGAGGAAATGGGAGAGGTGACGGTTACAAAATTTAAGACATTTGGCCAGGTACATGGATAGGAAAGGTTTAGAAGGATATGGACTAATGCAGGAAAATGGAACTAGTTCAGTTTAGGAAACTTTATGACTTTATGACTCTATAACTGTTACTCTGTTGGGGTTTTTGTGGTATATTGGTAATATCCCTACTTCTGAGCCAGGAGGCCTGGGTTCAAGGCCAGGGTCCTGCTCCAGAAGTGCGTCCTAATACCTCTTAACAGGTTGATTGGAAACAATCTATGAATGTTATTGCATGCCTTCCCATATACGATTATATCATTAGATATGTACAAGTGTCAGAAAATTACAATATTCCCCTCACTGTATGTCACAATGTCGAAGTAAAATTAAGAATTCTATTCTGCCACATATGATATTGAATAAGATGTCCAATCAAGATAAACAATATTTTTTTCCAGCTATTATGATTTCAAAAGCCAAACATTAACATTTTTATAATTATGTTTCATGCAATAGAGTGAAATACACAATAGCCATTGGAAGAAATGAATCCTAATTTTATAGCAAACTATTGTGCTCCTGAACCAAAAATGGATAATAGTGAAAATGCAAAGAGACTCTGTCAGCATCTGAAAAAGTGAATGTGCAAGTGCCTTGAGTGTGTACTTTTGGTTGAATCTGAAATGATCTTTTAATCATTGGCCTATTATCTATATGGTTATGTTTTTATTTGATATTTTCAGCACTTTTGTAAATCCAGCAACCTTTAAGAAATTCCAGCCAATGAGACAGGGAGATGACCACATGGGAAAAGGAGATCACCAGGTAGGATGAGGAATGGAAGTTATGGTTCCTGGAGGAAGACCATTAAGTCATGACATAGAAGCAGAAATAGACAATTTGGCCCAGTGAATCTCCTCTGCCATTAATGAGATTATGGCAGTTTTGATAATCCTCAACTGTACTTGCCTGCTTTATCCGCATAACCATTGGTACCCTTACCAATTAAAAATCTGGTGATCTCAGCCTTGAATATATTTAACAACCAAGCTTGATAGCCCTCTCCAGTAAAGAATTTCACAGATTCACCACACTCGGAGAGAATAAGTTCCCCCACCTACTGGGTGGCCCCTTCTTCTGAGATTATGTCCCTCTGGTCATAGACAAGGGCACACAACCTTTCCACATCTATCCCGTCAAGAATCAGTTAAATGTGAAAAGATGCCACAACAACACTAATCTAGCAACTACAAGTACATAGTTTTAGCACTGTTTGGTTAATAAATGTAAAATGTAATTTGTTTGCAATATCAGTCTCTTTAAAGCAGAAATTAGTTTTCAAAGCACCAAAGTACCATAAGTGCCAACTCAATTATTCATAGGATAAGTCTGTAAGTCTTCAGGAAAGATATACTGGCTTGGAGGCAGTCCAGAAAAGGTTCACTAGGCTGTTCCCAGATATGGAGGGATTTTCTTATAATGAGAAGTTGGACAGGTTGAGTTTATAATCTTTGGAGATTAGAGGTGAGTTTACTGAAATATATAAGATTCTTAGGGGACTTGATAAGGTAGATGTGGAAAGGTTGTGTGCCCTTGTCTATGACCAGAGGGACATAATCTCAGAAGAAAGGGCCACCTAGTAGGTGGAGGAACTTATTCTCTCTGAGTGTGGTGAATCTGTAAAATTCTTTACTAGAGAGGGCTATCAAGCTTGGTTGTTAAATATATTCAAGGCTGAGATCATCAGATTTTTAATTGGTAAGGGTACCAATGGTTATGCGGATAAAGTAGGCAAGTACAGTTGAGGATTATCAAAACTGCCATAATCTCATTAATGGCAGAGGAGATTCACTGGGCCAAATTGTCTATTTCTGCTTCTATGTCATGACTTAAGGGCCTTCCTCCAGGAACCATAACTTCCATTCCTCATCCTACCCGGTGATCTCCTTTTCCCATGTGGTCATCTCCCTGTCTCATTGGCTGGAATTTCTTAAAGGTTGCTGGTTGTGTCTCTAACTTCTGCATTTTCACAAGCTGATTTAGGGGCAGCATGATGGTTCAGTGGTTAGCACTGCAGCCTCACAGCACCAGGGTCTCAGGTTTGATGCAGCCTTGGTTAACTGTCTGGAATTTGCACATTCTCCCTGTGCCTGTGTGGGTTTCCTCTGGGTCCTCCTGTTTCTTCCCACATTTCAAAGATGTGCAGGTTAGGTGGATTGGCCACAGGAAATGCAGGGGACAGGGTAGGGAGGTGGGTCTGGCTGGGATGCTTTATGGACGGTCAGTGTAAACTTGATGGGCTGAATGGCCTTCTTCCACACTGAAGGTATTCTATGACTTTGTCTCGATGGAATTGTTTAATACTCTCCCTATGAAATAAAAGCAGAATATGTGTATAAATGGAAGTAAACTCTCTGATTTGACTTGCTTTATACTGCAGGAACTCCTATTATTGGGAAGAAGACACCTGCTATTCCAACTTGGGCTAAAAAGAGTTATTCAACCCCCCAACCTCCTCAGCAACTTATTCGTCCTGAAGTGGACTCAAAAGTAGGAATGAATGTTCCTGTCACATCAGGTAATGATCCATACATTACTGATATCTAGGTTAAGTTTGCTAACGGTTCACTTTCTTCCCATCTGGATGAATAATAAAGAGCTCTATTTATCTTTCAAGATGTCATGGTGACGTATTAATCAAAGGATAGGAGTAGTACCAAAATGTTCATGTTGCTGCCCGCTTTATGCAATTTTTAAGAATCACCTGTAGAACTAAAGAATGACTTATATTTATATGGCACCTTTCACAATTGCACCAAAGTACTTTAAGGTCAGTGAAATACTTTTTTGGGAGTGTAACTTCTTTAAAATGTAGGAAATCCAGCAGTAAGTTTGTACATAGCAAGCTCCCACAAGCTGTGATATGAAAATGACTGATTTGCTTTTTGTGTTGTTGATTCAGGGATGAATATTGGCAGGGACAATGATGTAACAAAGAGAGATGTATTACAGCTTCCAACTGCCAACAGCTACTGAAAGCTAAACTAAAATCCCAGTTCTGTGGGGGAATGATCCCACCCATTCAGGCTGCTTCTATTATTCCAACTTTTTAAAAACACCAAGGCCCCATAAGCTATTTACTTGACTGGCTTGAAGCAGACTGCTCATAACCACTGTCTCAACTTCTCTTCATAAAACAAACCAGGGCAAAATACATCTCTGATAGCCATAGTATTGTCACACCTGCTTCAACAACAATGTAGCTAACAGCGGCCAATATAGAGCTTCAGAGCTCTTCGAAACTAGAGAAGAAGCTTGTGCAAAGGAGCCAGTCATTCTGAGCATCATAGACAGGCCTAGGTGGAGGACTATTGCAAACAGCAGAAACAGTGTGTGAAAACACAAGCGTCACATCCACCTCCTCAAATACCTCCCTAAGGCAGGGTTAGCAGATCCAGCATCAGTCTGCCTACCCACCCCAAGACCCACAACTTCAGAGTGGAAGAAAGTCAACCTCAATTACAAAGCACTGCTTTAGAAAAAACATCGATGTTGAGATATTGAGCTGTGCTGCTAGAAGTCTGCGTAAGAGGTGGTCGAGTGAAAGAGAAAGACCAATTCTCAACTAACTTACCAACATTGTTAAATTACAAATTCGTAAGGAACTGCAAAATGCTGAAGTATCACAGGAAGGGCGGGGGGAATGGTGAGACGAGTATAAGGAAAATAAGAACAAAACACAATCTACAATGACTGTATAACTTTGATGGTTAAGTTGTCGAACTGGTGTTGAGCTGGAACCCTCTGCCCTCTGTCACATGTTAAGCCAGAGCTCGTGCCCTCTACACAAGCTGAAAGGAAGGGCACTTAGTATTATTGCTGTTCAGGAAACAGTCATTCTCAGCTTGTCCATTCCACTATCTACTACTGTATAATATACAACATTATAATACTCGGACAGTTATTGTTAAGCTAATATAATTTGTATATTTCCACTGAATCCACGAAGTTGGATGCTGACTATATGCTTTTGAAAACCAGTTGCTAATAATAATCAATAATTTATTCTTGCTATTTAGTTGAAAATGATCCACATTTCATCATTCACCTGCCCAAGAGCAAACAAGACATTTGCTTCAATGTTAATCCACAACCTGGAAAAATCCTGAATCTGGTGTCAGATCCAATCAAAGGTAATGATAAAAACTAACCTACTCTTTTAAAAGACCTAATATTATGAAGTTATTATGTGAAAGCTAGCGGCTGTGCAAGATTGTAATGAAATATATAATGCATGACTGGGGCTTCTTGCAATGCAGTGGTCCAGGTTTAAATCCTACTTGTTCCATTTAGTATGCGATAACATCACTAAGCAGGTCATTTTAGCAAAAATATACAATTCCTGACTGGGACAATAGAAAATAGTTTCTCTAATTCCCCTCATGTTAATTAGAGAAATATCAAAAACAAAACTCAATGCAGTCTGAAAAAAATAATGGGGAGAAAGTGAGGACTGCAGATGCTGAAGATCAGAGTTGAAGAGTGTGGTGCTGGAAAAGCACAGCCAGTCAGGCAGCATCCGAGGAGCATGAGAGTTGACAGTTTGAGCATAAGCTCTTCATCAGAAATGAGGGGGTGGCCCAAGGGGGCCAGATACATGAGTTGGGGGTGGGGAGAAGATAGTTGGGAATGCAATAGGTAAATGCAGGTGAGGGGTGTGAAGGTGATAGGAGGGAGGAGTGGATAGGTGGGAAGGACGATGGGTGCATAGGACAGTTTAAGAGGGCAGTGTCGAGTTGGGATAAGGTGGGGAGAGAGGAAATGAGGAAACTGGTGAAAATCACATTGATCCCATGTGATTGGAGGGTCCCAAGGTGGAGGATGAGGCATTCCTCCTCCAGGTGTCGTGTGGCTCAGGTTTGGTAGTAGTGGTGGAGTTCCAGGACTTGCATGTCCTTGGCAGAGTCGGAGGGGGAGTAAAGTATTCGGCCACAAGGTGGTGGGTTTGTTTAGTGTGGGTGTCCAAGGGATATTCTCTGAAATGTTCCACAAGTAGGCATCCTTTCTCCCCAATGTAGAGGAGACTACATTGAGAGCAACAGACACAGCAGATGATGTGTGTGGAAGTACAGGTAAATCTCTGTCTGATGTGGAAGGATCCTTTCGAGCCTTGAATGGAGATGAGGCGGGGAGTTGTGGGCGCAAGTTTTGCACTTGTTGCGGTGGCAGGGGAAGGTGCCGTGAGTGGATGGTAGGTTGGTGGGGGGGCCTGGACCTAACAAGAGAGTCACAGAGGGAACAGTCTCTCTAGAACGCAGGTAGAGGGGGGAGGGAAATATATCCCTGGTGGTGGGGTCTGACTGTAGGTGGCAGAAATAGCGGAGGATGATGCGATGTATCTGGAGGTTGGGGAGGTGGAAGGTGAAGACCGGAGGAGGGTCTGTCCTTGTTGCGATTGGAGGGGTGGGGTTTAAGAACTGTGGTGTGGGAAGTTGGAGATGCGCTGGAGGGCATTGTTGACCACGTGGGAAAGAAAATTGCAGTCTTTGAAAAAGGAGGCCATCTGGGATGTTCTACAGTGGAATTGGTCCTCCTGGGAGCAGATGTGGCAGAGGTGGAGGAATTGGGAATAAGGGATAGTGTTTTTACAGGAGGCAGGGTGAGAGGAGGTGTGGTCTGTAGGAGTGGATGGGTAAAATAATGGTTTGCTTTAAATAAAACAAAATACTGTAGATGCTGGAAATCTGAAGTAAAAACAGAAAATGCTGGAGAAATCCTGATGATTTGGGAGTGTCTGTGGAGAAAGAAACAGAGTTAATGTTTCGATCGCAAAGATTCTTGCTTCACTTGGCTTAAATTTACTTTCTTTAGAAGTTTTAACATATTATTTTACAAAAATGTACCCTTCCTTTTGGAAAGGATTTGGGCCTTGATGATATTGGAAGTGGTGTGATTGAATATGTCACAGCCAAGGTTCAAGAGGCCATTCAACAAAAGTAAAACAGGTCTATTAGGAAATTGTCAGATGAGGGACACCAATGAAATTACTGAACAAATCAAGCTTGACTCAAGTGAGATTTCTCACCCAGATGCTAAGGGAATGTAACTGGTATTATTTGTTCATCAGTCAGGGTGGGAGAAATATTGTCTTCTGACACTGGACACAATATAAGCAATAACAAAACGCCTCTGTGTTGGAAAGGAAAATCAGGTGCATTGCAAAAGATTTCTCCCATGTGCAATCGCCTATAGTCAATTAAAGCTAAATTTATCCTTCAAGATTCGGGGTTCAGATTCCACTTCAATAGTAATCCTATATTTAGTGAAGTTCGAACGTGGGGTCATAGAGTCATAGAGATGTACAGTACAGAAACAGACCTTGCTGTCCTACTTGTCCATGCCGACCAGATATCCCAACCCAATCTAGTCCCACCTGCCAGCACCCGGCCCATATCCCTTCTTGTGGGGCAGGGGCACGATGGAGTCCTGTTTGTTTATTTTTGGGAAAAATAATGAGGATAAAGCACAAATCATCAAAACTAGAAGAAAATCCAGTCATATTAATTTTTATTTTAGGGATTGTATCCTGTGCAGGAGAAGTAAGAATCCAAGATGAAAATGCTCTTTTGGGGAACGATTTATGATATAATCACCAAATGAACCGGATGAGACGTTTTCAGAATTGGCTAGAAGTAACATCTTTCGAAGAGGAAATGTACTAGTTGTGAGTGAGAACTTCTGAATATAGGCCTGAGACTAAGAATTGAACTGAGCTTCTAAAACAATGAATAAATCAGTGGTGTGGGTGAATCAAGGCTAAGATAAACACAGTTTTAATCAGTAAAGGAATCAAGGATTATGAGTGTAGTGATTACAACAGGGTAAGCCAGGTGGATCTCATAGAATATCTGGGGCTGTTAGCCTGATCCAATCAGGGAGCCCTGGCTGATAGAGATAAACAGGAGCGTCAGGGGTTCTGCTCATTTTTGCAACCAGCTCTGAGCTAGCTGGGTCAGTGTGATGTACTATGCGCATGTAAATATCGGGTTACTTGGTGACAGGATAAGAGTCTTCATACAGAGTTATTTCAATGGGGACAAAGCAGGAAGGTGGAGTTGAGGATTATCAAATCAGCTATGTTCTCACTGAATGGTGGACCAGATTCAATGGGCTAAATGGCCGGTTTTTGCCTCTACATCTCATGGTCTTATAAAGTGTCTTCAGCATCTGAGCAACAATCTGGCAGAAGTCAATTGTCTACCCTTGTTTCTCGCCTGATTTTCAACCATTTCTAATCAATGAGTAGGCTGCAATCTTCTCAGATTACTGCGCAGGCTGTGCAATTGAAAATCTACCCATAATGTTGTAAGGAACTCAAAGATTACACAAATGCAGGTGCTAGAATTAGAAGTGGATTGTAATGGTGAGTTAATATCTTGAAGACTTTACTCAATTAACTTTACTTTCAGAAAGATATTACTTACAAATGTGAAGTTGTTTATTTCAGAAGGGAGAACTGAAGAAGAGAAGAATTTTGGATTCTTGCTTCTCCTGCACGGGATACAATCCCTGATGGAGATTCAATTGGAGAAAGCTGCAAAATGAAGGGACTTAGGGGCACTTGTGCACAAAACACAGAAACCTAGCACACATGTGCAGCACTTAATCAGGAAAGCAAAGTAAATGTTGATCTTTATTTCAAGGGGTTTGGAGTATAAGAGTCGGGAATTCTTACCACAACTGTACAAGGTGCTCGTGAGACCACACCTGGAACAATATTTCATTGGAGGCAGTTCAAAGAGGGCTCACTAGGACGATCCCCAGTATGAAGGGATTATCTTAAGAGTAAAAGTTAAACAGGTTGGGACTCTGCTCCTTGGAATTTAGAAGAATCAGAGGTGATCTCATTGAAACATTTTGGATTCTTAAGGGGCTTGACAGGGTAAATAAAGTCATAAAGATGTACAGCACGGAAACAGACCCTACGGTCCAACTTGTCCATGCTGGCCAGATATCCTAAACTAATCTAGTCCCATTTGCCAGCACTTGGCCCATGTCTCTCTAAACCCTTCCTATTCATGTCCCCATCCAGATGCATTTTAAATGTTGTAATTGTACCAGCCGACACCACTTCCTCTGGCAGCTCATTCCACACACGCACCATCCTCTGCATGAAAAAGTTGCCCCTTATGCCCACTATTTCTGGACTCTACCACCACAGGGAAAAGCTGAGAGAATGTTCCCCCACATGGGACAGTATAGGATCAGAGGGCATAGTCTCAGGATAAAGCAGTGCCAATGTAAGACTGAGATGAGGAGGAATTTCTTCTGTCAGAGGGTTGTAAGTCATTGGAATTCCTTGCCACAAAGACTTGTGAGGACAGAGTCCTTGTGTATATTTAAGGCTGAGATTGAAAGATTCTTGACCAGTCAGGGAATCAAGGGTTATGAGGGAATTGTAGAAAGGTGGACAGGAGGAGTGTCAGATCAGCCATGATCAGTCTTCAGCAGGCTCAAGGGACTGAACGGTCTACTCCTGTTCCTATTTTATGTGGTTTTATTAACTACTCTGTATATTAATATGCACGGCTCTCACGTGGCAGAACTTTGCAGTTAGGGCAGGGAGAGCTGCCTACCTTGACCATTTTGCTGCAAGATATGCCCAAAGTTTTAGTGAGGTTTTCGACTGGACATTTGTTCTAGTCTGGTATCTGACTTAAACAGGTGCCTGCTACAGGACATTTGGGACAGGGTTGAGCAGGATAAGCTCTAATGAAACTGTTCAGCCAGTCAGACTGAATCCTCATTGAGATAGACGATCTAAACTATGAATCAGGAATTATAAATTAAGTTTAAATCATGTGCAGAAAGTGATATCAACATTGGGATGGAACAATGGAAAAATGAGATAAAAGATATAAAATGTAAAAGCAAAGCTAGAACTTTTTAAAATCTCCAAAACAAATTACCCTCTGAAATGAGATTAGATTCCCTACAGTGTGGAAACAGGCCCTTCAGCCCAACATGTCCACACTGATCCCACCCAGACCCATTCCCCCTGACTAATGCACCAAACACTATGGGCAATTAAGCATGGACAATTCACCTGACTTGCACATCTTTGGGGGAGGAAACCAGAACACCAGGAGGAAACGCAAACTAGACACAGTCACCCAAGGTTGGATTCGAACGTGGGTCCCTGGTGCTGTGAGGCAGGAGTACGAACCACTGAACCACTGTGTCTCCCCAAACAATTGTTGAAATACTGTTAAAAATTAATTTCATCCTGAATGCAGCAGATCTAATATTTTTTGGTATGTTTAGTAGGTAAAGAAAGGGCATGTATAGAAGACGTGCAGTAGGCATGTGCTTTGATATGTTCAGTGGGCATGTTTGGTTAAGGAATGCAACCTGCAAGGTAACTCAGACAGCAAAATTAGGATTTGTTTTAATTGTGTATGTATGTACTCTACAATTTCTCCATAAAAGAAAACATTTGTTAGCATTGCTCTAAAGATTTGGTACCAGGAGAGCAGGTTAATAACAATGGGACACTCCTCAGTGCAGCAAAATGGAAGCAGAAATTATTCATATGAAATACAGTAGGCATCTATCAGCAAAACGTAAATAGTTATATACAGTCCAACACCAGCATCTGCTGGCAAAGAGCTGATACTGCAACAAGATAAGTGCCTTTTCTTCTCTTCATGAATAAAGCTTTCATGCTGTTAACCATGCCTTAGCTCTATCAGCAAAACCCTTGATGATAATTTTCATGCAAAAAAGGTTGAACCGACTGGTTATATCCCTTTAAGGCAGCTGTTTTATTTATCTGTTGGCAGGTATTGCGATCAATGGCAAAATTATTGGTGGCAAGCAAACCAAAAATGGGAAGCTGAACACCTATTTTGGCACAATTGGACTTCATTTTACCAATCTGAACTTGAGCTTTGAGATCAACACAGAGAAGATTCGTTTGAAAGATGGGCAACGCAAAACTCTCCTTTGGTGGTCAGAATCAAGCATTCTGACTCATGCTGGGTAAGCTCATCCAGTTGGGCAAGGCAACACAAAGAAATTGACAAGGGCCTTTGGCAAGTTTTGAGCTGTTATTGTTTTTCAAATAATGGCTCATGAAATCTAACCATCTATTGTATCAGGAAATACAAATTCAGATCTTAGTGATTTAGCATATAGGCCTCTAGTATGAATGCTCTGAGCAGAAAAAGATGGTCTGGTTGCTGTAGTTTGTTGAGGGAAGTTTGATGAGGAATTGGAAGTTGGGTGGAAACATCCCACAAAGAATGAAGAGCCAATTGCACACCTTTTTCAGGGTTTATGCCGAGTGATCCCTGACATGAATGCCAAATTTGTTACCATCTGGCTCAGAACCAGTAACCTTTTTACATAAAATTGATGAAGTTTCAGGTCCCAAGTACTTACTAAGAGAATAAAGCCACACAATTCCACAGTTGGTGAATGAAGCAAGTGAACTAACACAATCTAATAATTAATACTAATACTCTAACATCCCGAACTAACATGAGATAAATGAGTTAAAAGACTATCTTTGGGTTGGACACCTCACAGAACGCATCAAATAGAGGTGGTCAAGTTCAGATCCCACAGAATTTTCAGTGACGTACACATATGTTAGGGATACCAAATCTCATTAAAACTTTGATCGTTCAACAAGAAATTCAATGTTTCACTTTTGAAGATGTAAATTTGAAAGTCCCAAAAAAACCAGCTCCAATATAGAGTTCTTCAAGTATTGGTCATTTCCCCTTGATTAAATCTTTGTTCCAGGCCGTAGTTATCAATGCTACCATTATAGGAGAAAGTGAGGACTGCAGATGCTGGAGATCAGAGCTGAAAATGTGTTGCTGGAAAAGTGCAGCAGGTCAGGCAGCATCCAAGGAACAGGAGAATCGACGTTTCGGGCATGCCCGAAGAAGAAGGGCTCATGCCCGAAACGTCGATTCTCCTGCTCCTTGGATGCTGCCTGACCTGCTGCGCTTTTCCAGCAACACATTTTCAGCTCATGCTACCATTATAGCCAAACATGCATTTTATTGTTTAATGAAAAGTTATTTTGACCATACATAAATTAATAGAAAGGAGAAAGTGAGGACTGCAGATGCTGGAGATTAGAGTCGAGAGTGTGGTGCTGAAAAGGCACAGCAGGTCAGGCAGCATCTGAGGAGCAGGAGAATCGACGTTTTAGGCAAAAGCCCTTCATCATGAATGTGGAGGAGAATGGGGTCTGAGATAAATAGGGGGTAGGACTGGGGTAAGGTAGCTGGGAAGGCAATAGGTGGATGCAGGTCAGGGCTAATTGTGAAAGGAAGATTGTCCTGGATGGTGTCAAGCTGCTTTAATGTTGTTGAAAATATACCTATCCAGCCAAGTGGAGAGCATTGCACTGCATTCCTGACTTACGCCTTGTAGATTATGGACAGGAAATGTGGAGTCAGGAGGTGAATTAATCATCACAGATTTCCTAGCCTTTGATTTGCTTTTACTTTTAGCCCGTATAGTTCATTGTCTAGTCAGTAGTGCTTCAGCAATGGTGATGCTTTGAACATTAAAGGGTTTTGGTTAGATTGCCTTCTTGTTAGAGATGGTCATTGCCTGGCACTCGCATTGCATAAGTAAGTTGAAATGTGCAGCACTGGAAATGCACAGCAGGTCAGGCAGCATCCAAGGAGCAGGAGAATCGATATTTCGGACATAAGCCCTTCATCAGGAATGTGGAGGGGTTTGGGGACTGTGATAACTAGGGGGATTGGGGGTAAGGTAGCTGGGAAGGCAATAGGTGGATACAGGTCAAGGCGAAGTGTGATAGATCTGTGGGGAATGTGCAACGGATAGGTGGGAAGGAAGATGGACAAGTAAGACAAATCAAAAGGGTGTTGCCAAGTTCGAGGGTTGGATCTGGGATGAGGTGGAGGAAGGGGAGATTTGGAAACAAGTGAGGTCAACGTTGATGCTGTGTGGCAGAAGATAAGGCATTCCACCTCCAGGCGTCGGTTGACTTGAATTTGGCAGTAGAGGAGTCTCAGGACTTGCATGGCCTTGGGGTAGTGGGAGGAGGAGTTGAAGTAGTTGGCCAAAGGGCAATGGGGTTGTGTGTCCATGAGTTGATGTCCTGTCTCCCTGATATAGAGGACACCACATTGAAAGCAAGGGACACAGTGGATGAGATGGGTGGATGTGCATGAAAATATTTGCCGGATGTGACAACGTTCTTTGGGCTCAAACTTCCCTCTCCCCATCACACTTTTTGACTCTGACTCTCCAGCATCTGTAATGCTCACTTTCTCCTACCTACAAACCCAAGTCTGACTGCATATGGACAGAGATTGCTTCAGTATCTGAGGAATTGTTAATGGTGCTGAACATTGTGTAGACATTGAATATCCCCACTTCTGACATTATAATGGGGAGGGAGGTGTTGATGAAGCTGCTAAAAATGTTTGGACCCAGGACAACGCAATGGGGAACTCCTGCAATAATGTCCTGGGGCTGAGATGATTAACCTCCAAAAACAACCATTTTCCTTTGTGCTAGGTATGGGTCCACAGTGAAGAGTTTTCACCTTTATTCCCATTAACTCCAATTTTTCTAAGGTTCCTTGAGGCCATACTTATTTGATTGCTACCTTGATGTCAAAGGCAATCACTCTCGCCTCACCTCTGGAATTCAATTCTTTTGCCCATGTTTTAATCAAGGCTAAAATGGGTTCAGGAGTCAAATAGCCTGATTGAACCCAAGCTTGGTGTAAATGAACAAGTGCTGCTTGATAGCATTGTTGACGATCCCTTCCATCACTTTGTCAATGACGAAGAGTAGACTTCTAGGGTGGTAACTGGCTAGGATGGAAAGTCCTGATTTTTTTGTGGACTGGACATAATAATGTAAACAAAAATGCCCAGTTAAGTTGATGCCAGTGTTGCACCTGTACAGGATCAGTTTGGCCGGGAACAAGGCTAGTTCGGGAATATATCTTCAGTATTATTGTCAGAATATTGTCAAGAGCTGAAAATGTGTTAATGGAAAAGCGCAGCAGGTCAGGCAGCATTCAAGGAACAGGAGAATCGACGTTTCAGGCATGAGCCCTTCTTCAGGAATGAGGAAAGTGTGACCAGCAGGCTAAGATAAAAGGTAGGGAGGAGGGACTTGGGGGAGGGGTGTTGGAAATGCGATAGGTGGAAGGAGGTTAAGGTGAGGGTGATAGGCCAGAGTGGGTGTGGGGGCGGAGAGGTCAGGAAGAAGATTGCAGGTTAGGAAGGTGGTGCTGAGTTCGAGGGTTGGGGGGAGGGGAAATGAGGAAACTGGAGAAATCTGAGTTCATCCCTTGCGGTTGGAGGGTTCCTAGGCGGAAGAGGGAAGAGGCTCATGCCCGAAACATCGATTCTCCTGCTCCTTGGATGCTGCCTGACCTGCTGCACTTTTCCAGCAACACATTTTCAGCTCTGATCTCCAGCATCTGCAGTCCTCACTTTCTCCTAGAATATTGTCAAGGCCCATTACCTTTGCTCTATACAGTATCTTTGTCCTTGTCTTAATATCACAAGGAGCGATTTGAATTAGTTGAAGGTTAGTTTCTGTGAAACAGGAAACTTGAGGAGGAGGCTGAGGTGAACCATTCATTCAGTATTTCTGATCATAACAAGATTGCATACATTTAATAAAAAAAAACCTCATCACATTGAACAGATTGGTTTTCAGATGCACAGATTGAAATCCTCAGCAGTGGCCTACAGCTCCCCACAATTCCTCTGTCATGGAGATGCTAGATACAACTGCACTGAAGTACTAAAGAGACTGATGCAATAAGTCTTGAGAAATTTACTCAAACTATTTGTCTATTTTCTGTTCTAGTGTTGTTGTGTCAGTGCAAAGAAATACTAATGTCACCATTACTGTGGGAGAAGATATGGTCTTCCTGATCTTATTGCATCGTGTCTGGAAAAACCATCCAACCAATGTAGATTTCCTGGGATTTTACGCTTCTCCTAAAAACAACTTCTCAACAAGTGTCCATGGATTAATAGGTAAATATTTAGTATTGGGTAAACCATTAATTCAGAATTGATACATCAAGAGTTTCATAATATTGCATCTATCATATAGACAAATAAAAAAGAACTTAGGATTCAGAGACAATTTAGCCCATACATATTACTGTCTTTAAGATCCTATTTCAAATCTCAATAAAACTTGTTTCACTTGTTCAAGCCAAAAAGAACCACTCAATTGAAATGGATATGAATCTCATTGGTTTTAGCTCACCTCACATCCACTTCATGAGGCATCACTTCTGAAATCTGAAAAGGTAATCTCTCATCATACTTTACATCCAAAGCAGCAGCAAAATAAGTTTTCAACAAAAATGCAAATGGTTCAGTTAGTAATTCTCACTTTTAATTGTGACAATGTTATTCTTACCTATTTGGAAACTGCTTGGATTGGGTGCAATGTTTCTTTGCAACACCACCCCTCTTATGGTTGACTGGTACTCAAGTTGTAAAATCCACATTCGATCTCATCCTGTGGTTTCTTGCTTAGCAGTGCAGATTAAGATTATCCCCTTTGTCAGCTAGTTGTTGTCTGAGTATCACATGGTGGTCATTTAGGTCTTGGTTCACCTTTTCCACCACACAGGTCCAGCTAATGTAACATTACAGTCTTTTATATCCAGAACATAATACAATCAAAACACAGTAGATGTGTTTGTCAAGTATTTCAAGAGTTTATTTTGGAAAATGCAAACATAGAACTTAGAACATTACAGCACAGTACAGGCCCTTCATCCCTCGATGTTGCGCTGCCCTGTGAAATCAATCTGAAGCCCATCTAACCTACATTATTCTATTCTCATCCATATGCCAATCTAATGACCATTTAAATGCCCATAAAGTTGGCGAGCCTACAACTGTTGCAGGCAGTGCATTCCACACCCCTACTACTCTGAGTAAAGAAACTACCTCTGACATCTGTCCTATATCTATCACCCCTCAATTTAAAGCTATGCCCCCTCATGCTATCCATCACCATCCAAAAAAAAGGCTCTCACTGTCCACCCAATCTAACCCTCTATCTTAGATGTTTCAATTAAGTCACCTCTCAACCTTCTAATGAAAACAGCCTCAAGTCCCTCAACCTTTCCTCACAAGACCTTCCTTCGATACGAGGTGACATCCTAGTAAATCTCCTCTGAACCCTTTCCAAAGCTTCCACATCCTTCCTATAATGCAGTGACCAGAACTGCATGCAATACTCCAAGTGTAGCTGCACCACAGTTTTGTACAGTTGCAGCATGATCTCATAGTTCTGAAACTTTATCCTTCTACTAATAAGGCATACAGTATGTTAACTTTTAACAGCCCTATCAACCTGAGTGGCAACTTTGAGGGATCTATGTAAATAGACAGAGATCTCTCTGTTCATCCACATGACCAAGAACCTTACCATTAGCCCAGTACTCTGCAGTCTTGTTAGTCCTTCCAAAGTGAATCACTTCACACTTTTTCACATTAAACTCCATTTGCCATCTCTCAGCCCAGCTCTGCAGCTTATCTATGTCTCTCTGTAACCTCCAACATCCTTCGTCACTATCCATAACTCACCAATCTTAGAGTCATCTACAAATTTATTAACCCATTCTTCTGTGCCCTCATCCAGGTCATTTATAAAAATGAGAAACAACAATTAACTCAAAATAGATCCTTGAGGTACACCACTAGTAACTGAACTCCAGGTTGAACATTTCCCATCAACCACCATCCTGTGTCTTCTTTCAGCTAACCAATTTCTGATCCAAACCACTAAATTACCGTCAATCTCATGCTTCTGTATTTTATGCAATAGTGTACCATCGGGAACCTTATCAAATGCCTAACTGAAATCCATATATACCACATCAACGGCTTTACCCTCAATCACCTTCTCAAAGAACTCAATAAGGTTTGTGAGGCACAACCTACCCTTCACGAAACCGTGTTGACTATCCCTTATCAACTTATTCCTGTCGAAATGATTATAAATCCTATCTCTTGTAACCTTTTCCAACACTTTACCCATAACTGAAGGAAGGCTCACTGGTCTATAATTACCAGGGTTGTCGCTATTCCCCTTCTTGAACAAGGGAACATTTACTATCCTCCAGTCTTCCTGCACTATTCCTATAGACAATGACAACAAAGATCAAAGCCAAAGGCTCGGCAATCTCTTCCCTAGCTTCACAGAGAATCCTAGGATAAATCCCATCTGGCCCAGAAGACTTATCTATTTTCATACTTTCCAGAATTTCTAACACCTCTTCCTTGTGAACTTCAATCCCATCTAGACTAGTATAAACATTTCTGTAAAATTCTATTTTACAATTTCTTGATTTGTTTTCAAATGTATGACCTATGATACAATGGAAAATTGCAATGTTATGTTGGCCGGTCTAAACTATCTATTCAGCATCCAAGGTACACCAAACATGAAACGTTTTGGCTTCTAACATATAATGAAACGTAAAGAAATCAAATTCATTGCAGGTCAGTTCATCCATGAACCTGAAGTGAACGTGTATGATATCCACCAGGGCTCAGATCCTGATAAACCACAAGCAACCATGGAAGTGAAAGGACACAGAATTACGGTAACCAGGTATGTGAAAAACAAAGGGTCTGACTAGTTATATTGGGTCCACTGAGCAATAAAACCTAAATTAAGGAAACATTTCCTTTTTTCAGCTTTACTCATGCTTCTAATCATGCTTCTATTTTGTAACCAAGCCTTTGTACATGGTGTGATATAACCAACCATTGGGAGATTTACAAAAATAATTTGTTGGAGGCAACAGGAGATTGTTGAACCTGTCTGTGGTACTTAGATGAAGAATAATGTAGCACTTAGCACACAGATTCAGTGTACGTATTGTTGTGTTTACATTATTTTAATATCATAAACATATGAAGGAGGTGGTAGGGCAGTGACAATGCCATTGGATCAGTAATCCAGAGACCCAGACTAATACTCTGCGAACATAGGTTCAAATGTCACCATATTAGCTTGTGGGATTTAAGTTCAAATAACATACCTGAAATTGAAGTTAGTTTCAATAATGGTGACCATGAATAAATATCATTAAAAACCCAGATGGTTCACTAATGCCTTTGTTGGAAAGAAATCTGCTATTCAGGCCTACACAGAAATATGGCTGAACCGGCCTATCAACCCACTCAGTTCAAGAGGATTAAGAGTGGGTAACAAATTTTGACTGTGCCAATTCATCTCATGAAAAGGAAGGGAGCAAAAAAAAGGGTAATTTTACTAATAAATTGGATGGCTACAGTACCACTAGAACAAAATGTAAATTTATTAAGTGTTAATAAGTCAGTAAAATGTTGATTTCAGTTATTTGCTGAAAAATGTGTTGCTGGAAAAGCGCAGCAGGTCAGGCAGCATCAAAGGAGCAGGAGAATCGACGTTTCGGGCATAAGCCCTTTTTGATTCTCCTGCTCCTTTGATGCTGCCTGACCTGCTGCGCTTTTCCAGCAACACATTTTTCAGCTCTGATCTCCAGCATCTGCAGTCCTCACTTTCTCCTAGTAGATTTCAGTTATTTGCAAAGCACACCTTACTAGTTAAATTCCATTACGTGCACTAACTTATACTGTTACAACAAAGATAGATGAGTTTTTTAATACATGGACTTACTTTGGCAACTACAGTGACAGATGGGAATTGAAGTAATACTCCCACCAAGTGCCATTCTGCTGTATTTTAAACAGGATTAATTTTCTGCAGCTGATTAAGCTCCACTTGCTAGAAACTATACATTCACCTGAAACTGCCAGTGGGGATTAGTGAAATATGTCAAACCAGCTGAATTCAGCAAGTTTTAAATTGGATTTGTTAGGTTCACCTGTGTTCAAAAATTATTTCTTTGCGCTTCACAAATAGTCACTTCTAAGCAATTACTTAAATTCACACCTTTCTTTCAATAGCCCTAATGTAGACATGGAAAAGGCAAATCCCTTTGATACATATTACACAGTACAGTAGGTTCTCAGGATTACTCAAACTTCTTGTCATTTATCCATGAACTGACAGACAATATATAATTGATTACTTAGTTGTGTTCATCATCACCAATTTCTATCACAATTCCTTGCATAGCTCTCCTTAGTTTCAATAGCTGCAATTCTATTTATACAGTACCAGCAACTTTACTCCTTTTAGCATGTCAAGCTTAATAGCATGCCAAGTTTTGGCTCAGTTGAATGAGAAGGCTTTGGGTCCAAGTCCCAGATGAGTTCTTCAGCACAAAATGCCAAAGTAAGGCAATATGACTACAGTACCAGTGCATGGAGTGTGTGGTATTGTACGGGTTCTGTCTTTCAATTGAGGGGTTACATAAAAGGTCCTCACCTCATGATCTGTACTCAAGTGGACATAAAAGATGCTACTATTTCAAAAAGTTAACTCTGGTGTGCTAATCAGCATTCCTCAGTCAACACGACAAAAAGATTATCGGGTCACTGTCATTATGCTATTTGTGCTACATGCTGTCTGCCATATTTCCCACAACAGTGACCATTTTTCAAAGTATAAATTGGCTGCAAAGTAGTTTGGAATCTCCTAAGGTACTGAAAGGTGCAAGTTTTTCTGAAACATCCTGTATCCCTCTTATCTCTATCTTTTGGGTGCTGAGATGCCAGTCCATATTTTTATTTTCTGTTCCTTCCAACATGTCATTCCTTCTGTTCAATGTTGTTGAAAGACAGCAATCATATTTAAAATCTTAAGATCTGCTTTGCAAGCAGGTGAGTGAACTATATTGGTGATACTAGGTAGGATTATGAAATTTTACAAGTGAAGTTGATTTCTGAGATGACGATGTGAAGTGGGAAGATAAGTGGCACGATTGAATGTAACCACATTTTCCATTGTCCTACAGGGGTTTACAGAAAGACTATAGAACGGGTACAGTAAATGGAACAGATGTCCAATGCTGGTTCATCCACAATAGCGGAAAAGGCTTTATCGATGGACATTTCAAAGATTATCTTGTTCCACACCTTTACAGCTTCCTGAATCATCCATGAGCTTTCTGAAACTGTAAAGGCTAGAAAGATAAAAGGTAGAGAGTATCTGCAGCATAGAAAAAAATAATTAAAAACCAGTCATAAAAATTACTTTTAAAGCAAATTTTTCATTCAATATCATCACAAGAATGTTGCTTTGACCGAAGTGTTTTCTACAGTAATCTTTCACTGTAGTATTGTTCTATAACCCTTTCACATACTTGTGATCTCTTACTAAGGTGTTCAAACATTCACTTACAATGCAGATTAGATGGCATCTAGATAACAATTACAGAAGGTCTGCTGTACTTGTCCTCCAGACTTTTTTTATTTGCTGAATGTTGCTCAGTAATGTGAATAGGAACCATTGTGCATTGTTATGGTTTAATATCATTTCCAGTTAACCAAATTTCAAAATTATAAACAGAAAATATATAAAGGCTGCTTTTGACTGCAATAGACGGAGTAAGAGTTTCAAAATAAATACAACTGCTCAGCTGTGACTTCCCCCTTTAAGGAGTTCCAGCTATGCTTTTTTTTAAAAAAAAGTGCTTTGAACAAGGTATTCCATGCACGTTATCAACAATACCAGCTATAAAAGCTGCAAGAGTTTATTTAGCAAACTCTGGTTGGCTTATTCATCACTGCAGGTTAGATAAATGGTCAAGAATTGAGTCACAGGATACAGGTTACATCCAGCTTACCTGAGAAAGCAAACATGATAATCTCTGGTTGTTCTGCTTTTCTGGTTTGATTACTGTATTTAAAATGATGCTAGGAAATTTACTAACAGTGGACGCAAAATTGTAGTGCAGAATAAATATAATGTTTTGCAAATTACATCAATACCGTGATTTATTTTTAAATGCATGACTAAGAATGCCAACATTTTAAACACAGAGGTACTAAATAAATGGTTAATGCAAACATGAGTTTCTCATTACTCATAAGGTTACAATGTGACATACTACATACTTGCATTCTTTTTCAGGAGACCTCTCATGAGCATATAACTTATTCTGATTATAAATTGGAAAAGTAGATTTATTATGTACTACAATGAACTGAATCTGCTGGAATCATTGCAGTACCATGCTTGTATATCTGCCTTATCAAACCAAGCAGGGCTTTGGAACATGCGAAGATGATCAAACTGCTCCTTTGATATAAGTGACTAAATGAAAAGTTAAAAATAACCAAATCACAATTCATTCCCTGAGGAATAAAAGCTAAACATTGGCAATGCTGGAAATTTGAAATAAAAACAGAAATATATAATCAAACTCAATGTTAATTTGGTTTCTCTCTTCATAGATGCTGCAAGAAGTGCTGTCTTTCTCCAGAATTGTTTTGTTTTTATTTAATTCTAAGGAACAATGTCCTATCCATTTTATTTTTGACATCCCAAAACAAAAAGTAGATGCAAGGTCCACAACTTGCGATTTGGTCAATGATTGTATGTGTGAGCCTGAAACAAAAAGGACCTATGGATAAATACTTATCTGGTAATTATTTCTTAACATACAATGAAAACACTATTTCTACTTGAGAGCTGGATGTTGCTGCTGGGAACAATTGCTTACTTGGAGGCTAAAGTTAACAAAAACCAACAAATACTAAATGAAACTAAAAGTATAATGATACTACATTATAATTTATAACAAAATAATCATGCTTGATATCAGAATATACAATCAAGAAAATTAAACATAATACATTTCTAGGTTTGATGTTATAACTACAAAATAACTACAAATATTTAAGAAATTAAAATAAAGCTTTATTTGTTTTTTGTTCAAATATATTCTTTAACAATGACTATCACACTCAAACCTTCAAACTGCAACACAAAGCTTTTAAACAGGCTTACGTCAGTAATTATATTAAACAAGAGTTATTACACATACATCGTTCCATTGCAAGAATGAAAGATTAAACCAAAAAAAGTACGAATTACATTCTTGCAGGAGCTGGGTAGAAGCATTCAAAATGTTAGAAATGAAAAACCCTGACATAGTAGAGTTTGCAATTTAAAAAAAAAATTCAGTGGACACCAACATGATGCTTTGAACTATTAAGTCGACAGTTAACACTGCTTATGCCAACTTTGAAATATCTTCATACTGCACACCTTCAACCTTCCGCCCTTGCAGAGGTCCCTATAAAGAAACAATGATTAGTCACCAAACATAGAAGTAATGTCCCCAGTACATCAGAAAATTCAAATCTAATCTAGTAAAACCCCATCTAACTCAACAAACAGACAGAGGCTTTCCACTTCTCATCCCAAGACTTTATGCCTAGTCAGAATCCCCACAGTGAAGGAAGAGACCACTTGGCCCATCAAGTCTGCACTGACCCTCTAATGAGTATCCCACCCTATTCCTGTAATGATGACTAACCCACCTAGTCTCCATAGCTCTAAACACTACGGGGCAATTTACCATGACCAATCCACCTCACCTGCACACCTCTGCAATATGGGAGGAAACCTAAGAACCTAGTGGAAGCCCATGCAGACACAGGAGAATGCGCAAACTCCATACAATCGCCCGAGGCTGGAACTGAACCTGGGTCTCCAGTGCAGTGAGGCAGCAGTGCTAACCACTGAGCCAGTGTGCTGCCCACATTCAACACAATCAGAAAAACAATCCACGTGTTATGGAGAATCATTGAAACATTTTAAAACTATTTAAAATAAAGCATGATATTAACTGCAAAATTAAAAGGGAGCAACTTGGTGACCTTGGATTCCAAAATCAGTGCAACTTTTAAAATTAGTTTCACTGCTCCTACACCAGTTATTATCCTAGCATAGGCATGAATCAAGGTCTTCGCACATTAGTAGTTAAGTAGTTAGGTAAACAAGTTAGTAGATACACTTAATTTATTTAAGGGATAAGTGACAGTAAAGTAAAGGCCTTTCCCAAGGCAGGAAAATATGTACTTACAGATTCTATGATTATTGTAGCACTGAAGTTTTTCTCATTTATAGAATCCAAAACAGCTTCATTTCCTCGGTAACCACCATTCACCACCAACAGCTTCTTACCTAAAATAGGAAGGATTTGATAATTATGTTTCAACCAACACAAATAATAACCAGATTTCTACAACTACTAACAAACCTTCAGTACAAATACATCAGTTAATAAGGAAAAGGTGGAAATTACCAGGAGCTGGAATGACAGTCTCCAAATGAGTCTGGTCAACTTTCAGTTTGTCTCCAGAATCAATCATTTTAATAATGGCAGTGTACTTTTCTTGCACATCCTGTAATGAGAGTTGAATTGTACTCTATTAGTGCAATTTTTTTCAGGTAGCTGAATATAAGGAAGATTTGCATTGATCTAGCATCTCCCACAAATAGCAGAAAACTAAATGATCGGAACAATGGCTTTCAATGTTAGTTGAAATATAAACATTGGCAAGGACACCAGGAGGACTTCCTGCTCATCTCCAAATACCACCAGGTTATCTTTTGCATTCAATCCTGAAGAAGCAGACCAGGCTCCTATTTAATGGCCCATCTGATAAACAGCAGCAGTGAAAGCACAGCACAGCACTCCCTCAGCATTTCACTTTAGTGATGGTGTAAGAACAACCACAAGCACACCCAAATTCTTGAAAACAGCAAGAAATCATTTCAAGCCTTATTTAGTCAAGTATCATAGTAGTACATTTTTCGTGTGTGTGTGCTGTTGCTCAGACAAGGTAATATGCAATTCAGTTCTTCCAATGATTGTTCAGCTGTTAACTGACTGATCTAGCAGGATAGCTTTTACCTGGAAATTCAATTTCCTGTAAGATTTATTGCTGCAGCTCAAAAACTTAGCTTCACATTAGATGGTCAACAGGGTCATTTATTTCTCAAACAAGTAAAAAAAGTCTTATCCACAACAATAACAACTTAATTAGGTGACCCAAATAGATTAAAGACCTTTACAGCTGTCAGCAATGCACCTGGGTGGCTGAATTATTTGCCAGTTTTCATTATTCATCTGATAGATTGCTAGCAGCAAATAACTGGGGTTCTACAGCACACGTACCACAGTTTACAGATTAACTGCTGCCTCACAGCGCCAGAGACCCGGGTTCAATTCCCGCCTCAGGCGACTGACTGCGTGGAGTTTGCACGTTCTCCCCGTGTCTGCGTGGGTTTACTCCGGGTGCTCCGGTTTCCTCCCACAGTCCAAAGATGTGCAGGTCAGGTGAATTGGCCATGCTAAATTGCCCATAGTGTTAGGTAAGGGGTAAATGTAGGGGTATGGGTGGGTTGCGCTTCGGCGGGTCGGTGTGGACTTGTTGGGCCAAAGGGCCTGTTTCCACACTGTAATGTAATGTAATGTAATGTAATCTAAACTGTATTTAGGTGTTCCCAAAATATACACTTTCTTACCTTGATCACTGCTTTCTTCTTGTAATATTTTTCACCAAGTTTCTTGGTTATCAATTTAACAACTATTCCCTAATCAAATGGAAAAAAAAGTTGAATTATTAAAGAGTTCCTGCAACATGTTCATTTTACCACATGCGCAGACCTTGGACAAAGAGCTTGGGGTATTATTTTTCTAGGATAGGCTTCTGCCATATTTAGGCAAGCAGTACAATATAGAGCTACCTCAATATCTTCATAGAAACAAAACTCTCCAGATACTGAAAATCTGAAAAAAAAACAGAAAATGCTGGCAACATATAGCAAGTCAGATCTGAGGAAACAGCAATTCTGATAAAATATTACTGATCGAACTGTTACTGTTTATCTTGCCTAGATCTGAATTTATCCAGCATCTTTGATTTATACTTCCTCTCAGTGTTTATAACAAATCAAAAGATTACAGAAGTTTAATCGAGAAAAACTTTCTTGAACATTTGCGTTTGAAATGGATAACTAAAAATGGATAACTATTTCTGTCCCTGTTGCATTCAGTTATGTGTATTGGAACAATTCACTCATCTGGACACAGCCTTTGTTTCTGTACTGTAACCATTACCATTGTGTTGCATCATGAAATGTTTTATTACTTAATCTCACCTGTCCTCTTCCTCATCGCAGACTAGGCCCTTAGTTGGCTTTAAAACTCAATTTCTCTTACTTTAGTTGTGATAAAAAAAGATCACTGAGGTTAACTCTGTCTCTCTTCACTGATACTCAGCAGGTCAGAGAGTATTTCCAGCACTTTGTTTTTAGTTAACATTCAATAACATTTGCATAGAAATCCACAATTCCATACAACAAGCTGCTTAAGGGCTATTCTCAGCATTACAGCTGAGAGTTATGAGCCACACTCGCTTCATTGTGAATTTTAACAGAATGAACAGATTTCACTCTCCAGTTAGTAACTAAAGGTAAAGCACTACACATCAATAGAGAGGAAAATAAAGTCTCTAGAACTAACAATTCTATCAAAAAAACTTTAACTGGCTACTTTCCATTGCAGCTTTGGGCCAGGCTTCTTAATATTTCAATTTATCAAATAAAGATAATCGAATCCCAGTTTGGGGAAGATTCCACAGGCAAGTAGTCCAGGAATGGAGGCCCAGATATACTTACTTAAATTTTACTAACAAAAATTGACAACAGTGTTTTATCGTAACTTGATAAGTTGAAATCCATTTTAACTGAATGACACTGTTATATTTTCACAAGTGTTTGGAGGATAGCATTTAGCAAGTTTATCTTTCCGTGCAAATTACTTGTCTTGGACAAAAGAGAAGTGGGCTGCAGCCAAGTTCTTCTATAAGCAACTATGTCTATAATATCACACAAGAATGACAAAAACAAAATTGTTCAGAGACACCGAGTATGTCAGACAAATCAGTAACTGTACAAAGTATTACATGTAAGCACAAGAATTACTTTCTGAACTTACAGTGTGAAGCCAGTAGTCTTTTCTAAGGCTTCTCTTTTTCTGTTCTTCGAACTAAACAAACAAGAAGATATTCAAAATAATTACTCTACTTTCAAAATCATAATCCAAAATTAAAAATTCACTCTACTTCTTAAACCCATCTGCTAAATGAAAAATACAGCAAGTTGGGGAGGCATAAGTGTAGATTAATTTTTAACAAGTGAGAGTGGCTCGCATGAAATGGACCATCATATTCATTTGCAGCTTCCTGTGCAGTCCTTATGCAGAAAGCTCAGAAAGCTACCATTAGTTCTGAGGAAGGGACACTGGACCTGAATGTATAACTTTGATTTTTCTTCACAGATGTTGCCAGAACTGCTGAACTTTTCCCAGCAACTTCTGCTTTTGTTTCTGATTTACAACATCTGCAGTTCTTTCGGTTTTTATTTAAGCTCACGAAGGTTGTTAGACTGAGAGAACAGAACTGGAAAATTTACAGTGTTGCTGAAAACAACGGGGATATGGTCACTGCAAGGTAAGTAGCTGTAGAAGACAAACATTCTGACTAGCTTTAGAAAGGTTTAAAAAGATATTCCATGTTGTTAGCAGCCTTTGACAAAAGCAGCAAAACAAAGTCATAAATGAAGTGAAAGGAAACAAATCGTTGAGGTATTATACAATACCTGGGGGCAACTGGAGCTCTGAGGAAGGGTCACTCAACCCGAAACATCAATTCTGATTTCTCGCCACAGATGCTGCCAGACCTGCTGAGCTTTTCAAGGAATTTCTGTTTTTGTCTTTGATTTACAGCATTTGTCTTTTGGTTTTTACCTTAAACTTGAATTTCAAGTATTCATGGAATCATATGGAACACAAGAGGCCCATTGGCCCAACAGGTCTATGTTGACAAAACTACTCTAAATCTGCATGCATTCCATAGCCTTGAATTTTAATGACATTTCAAGTGCTCATCCATACATTTCTTACAAAGTTTAAGGTTTTCTGCCTCAACTACCTCTTAGGCAGGACAGTTTAGAACCACCAGCACCATCTCCACCCCGATCCCCACCCCACCTTTGGGTGAAAAAAGGGTTTCTTCAAATCCCCTCTAAATCCCTACCTTTCATATTAAAATGTTTCCGTCTTGTTACAAACGCTTCAACTAAGGGGAACAGTTGCTTTCTGTCCGCCATGTCCAAGCACTTAAAAATCTTATACATCTCAATCAGGTCGTCTCTTAGCCTTCTCTGCTCAAATGCCCAATATTCCCTGGTTTCTCCTCCTCAACATCATAGTATTGGAAGTGCTGTCACCAAGTCACCTTTTTGAGGAACTGTGCCAAAATCTGTAGTGCTAGAAGCCCTATTGCAGAACCTTTACAAAACATTAATCAATGAGCTTTCCTCTGACCCATTAATTTCTTCCACATTCAACTGATACCTACTCACCTAGGTCCAGCCTGCAAACAACAGTGAATGACTTTGTTTTAAGACTGCAATGACGTTCCCGCCTCTTTACTGCTAGCTAATCAAGTGGAGCGGATCTCTGTCATTACGCCACCAATAAAACAGCACCTTTGACAAACCATTTCAAACCCAAGCTGCTTTACAAATGTTGCCAAACAAACATTTGACACTAATAAGAAAATGTATAACTTAAGTTGAATTCAAGTCTTGTATTGTGTGTTAAGAAGGAAAGTCAACTTTAACAGTTTCATTCAGAAGCTTGGTGCGAGGGAGTCGACAGGGTAGTTTTGTTTACATGCATTTTATTGAGCCATTAAGCCCCTGAGGTGAACAGTTCAGTGCATTCAAAAAAGGTAAAGGGAAGAAAATTGTGGTTTCGTTTTTAGCATTGTGGGTCCAACAACAGAGCGAGAACAATCCAGAAATTCAGTCAGGCTCTCTGCAAGTATTAGGTAGTGGAGGCCGAAGTGTTCCGTCAGTATGGACTGTTTGAACTGAAAGGTCTGTATCTGTGTTGTATGACTATGACTCTCAGAAACCTGGCAGGAAAACTGCTGGAAGCTGTTTTAGAACCTCATGTTTGTTCTAAAGTTAAAGTTTAGAATGCAGTTTGTTTAAGGTGTCTACAGGAGAGGTGCAAGCTGAGGAAGAAAAGCATCCTGTGAATGCACAAAACTTTACCAGAAGGAAACTGGTTACAGCCATGTCAGCCTGAACGAGAAGCCTTAGCATGGAGATAATGCTAACTCTTCACTGAGTATTAGGGTATTGCTGGTGTAATGGACCAAGCCGGACCCCCTCAAAACACTTTAAGACAGTTGCCCAGACTCTAACTTTTTCTTATTTTAAAGACAGATGTAGAGTAGATATTCCAGGAGTGATGTAGTTGGTCAAACCATTAGGCTTTAAACAAAACAACTTATTTACACACTTCGGTTGACACATGAACAGAAGAAAACAAATTTTAGAATAACTTAATTATTTGAAAACCCAACCAAATTGAAATTGTAACTTAACAAAGGAGCTGTTCCAATACCTGCATCATGTCAAACACACACCCCTTGGCAAATAGCAAATTCAAACTCAGGATCTTACAGACAGGAGAGATTGCAGAGAGAAAAGTCGGGCAGGAAACGTGTTAAAGCATGGAATCTTTTTTCACAGTAGCAGCTTCCCTGCTACCAGCAATTTCTGACTGCCTATGAAATCAGACCAAACTAGAAAAAAATCTGAACTGAGAGAACTAGCCACTCCCCTGCCATTGTTTAAAGTAGCCATTTCCAGACATATCGGTACCTTCACCTTTACAACCCCTATTGGAAAAAACTAAGGACAAAAAAACCTTGTTAAAAGGGCACATCGTCACACTGGGATAAAAGCAATCATTTGAATTTTTATCCTGATGTTTGTAATAAAATCTTTGCAATATTATTTTTATTTATAATGTAACATCAGTCAAGTGTTCTCTTGTTTAATAAACACTTCATTCTTTGTGTACCAATACACTGGTAGCCTTGTAAATGTGTTCAGTAACTGGACTTATACTAATGGACAACTGTGGTTCAAGGGCAACATATCAAAACCAAGTAAAGATGGACTATAAATTCTGAGTTCCAGCAACTCCCACATTCCATTAATTTAAAAAATATGACCTCCACTGTTAAAAACAAAGGAAGTGAGAATCTAACACATTAGGTTTCACTCTGGAATTTGTCTTATCCATTATGAACATAAGTTGGGATCATACATCACCAAGTCACAGAGATACTAAAGCTTGGTCAAAGTGGTAAGTTTTCATAAGTTCCGCAAATGACAAAGATGTGGAAAAGTTTCAGAAGGAAAGCGCAGCATATAGGATCCAGGAAATTTGAGACATGGCCAGCAATGATAAAGCATTTAAATTTAGGAATAATGGGCTACAACAGAGCCGGACATCTTTACTCTTAATTAAACAAACATTGAAAACCACAGGATCAACTACTGGCTAGTCATCCCTGCAGTAATATACCTCCATAATCTCATCTAGTGCAGATTTCTTCTTCTTGTCCTTTGTATCTGAAGACGTATGGCCCGGTTCCTTTCGTTTTACTGAAGCTATTGTTTGCAATGGACTTGGTCCCAGCGTACTGAAAAACATACAAGATATGGTTTACAAATTCTTTTGTAGTTAATTGGCTGAATTCAGCATCCCTGACCTCTTTTCTCAAAGCTAAGCAAACTTTTTTATGCTGCAGAACACATTGCATTCAGACAGAATAAAGTTAGTGGATTCTTCTTTAGAATCAGAGCAAATATTTGTCATTTCTGTATGCATTCAGTTGAACATGAAGAACATGCAATAATTGAAAAAAGGTTCATAGGGTGGTGAATTTTTAAATTCTCTACCCCAGAAGGCTGTGGAAACGCAGTCATTAAATATGTTCAAGACAAAAGATTTACAGATTTCTAGTTACAAATGACATCACAGAATATGGGGATAGCACGTGAATACATCACTGAGGTAGATAATCCGTCTTGATCTAAAATGGTGGAGCTGGAGAGAGGGCTGAATAGCCTACTCTGAACCTTATGTTCCTATTCCACAAATTGTAGGCATTGATAGAACCCCTCTTTCTCTCGACTGTACTCACAATCTGAACAACTACTCCACATTTCCAATTCAAAAAAGTGGAACCAAATGAGTTTACATAATTATATTTAGTTTAGGCTCTTAGAGTTCATATAATGGTCAATTATTCAAAGATAAAAAGGAAGTCAAGCATTGATGAGGCAATAATCATCATTTACAAAAGATCAAATGGAAGTTGTAATGACTGGGCTGCTCTGCTACTAGAATGTCTCTTGACTAGAAGCATTAGAGCATAGTTACATCATTAATGACATGCTCACACAGTGGGTTGGGTAGAGAGGCAGAAGGCAAGGAGGAGGAATAACACACAAAAATTGAACTGAATAACTATGGATAGCTCCTGTGGCTATTGTCTGCCTTGGAAGTACTGTTCTACAGGCTGCCTAGTAGCCTGAACAAGTAAGAGTGAAAGAAAAATTGTGAAAATCAGCTGTCCTATTCAAAGAAAGATGACATTTTAGAAAGGACAAAGAATGCAATTGAATGCTTTTAAGAAATCAAAAACAAAATGACCCTGAAAAATTAATCTTAGCTACAATTTCTTTTGCAAAACGTATTTACTTTCTCAGTTACCAGCCAAATCAGAACTATATTAAGAAAAATCGAAACATTTTCTAATAGGTTTTCAAGGAATGTGTTCATAACTTGTAAGATAACAGCAAGATAGATTTCTTACCTAGGTTTAGGAGCTGCTGTAGCGGATGCACTTTGTCCTTTGTTTAAGTTAAAGGCAACTATAAACAAAAGAAATAGATCAAGCCATTTATGTTGATTGTCAATAGTTTACAAGTGTTAGAACTATATAGTTGGAATCTTTCTATGAAATCTACTCTTCTACTCAAGAGTATAACTTCAAAAGCATCTTAAAAAATGAGCAGCTTCCACAATTAATCTATCTTTCCAACTGTAGTCATGAAAACATAAATTAGAAAACAATACTAAAATTATTAGAACAGTATTGAGAACAACAACAATGCTGAAACATTTCAAACAAAATAAGTGATGTAGACATCTAAAGACAAATCCTAAAGTAAAGTAAATCAGCTCCTCTGGTTATATTTAAGGTGTAATTGTTTCTGTAATTATGTATGTACTAATGAGTTGGGTGGGAGGAAATAATATAATCACAAATTATCTGCTGATAAACTAAAATCCCAAAAACTGAAAATGCTACAATCAAGAAAGGAAATATTCAGGAATAGCTCAATCATAACCTCAGAAACTGACAATACGATGAAAGATACATACTGAAATAGTATTAGACGAAAGTTCCAGTTTGAACTTATCTTTAGCACAGAATGTTGTGGTTCTGTTTGCCGAGCTGGGAATTTATGTTGCAGACGTTTTGTCCCCTGTCTAGGTGACATCCTCAGTGCTTGGGAGCCTCCTGTGAAGCGCTTCTGTGATCTTTCCTCCGGCATTTGTAGTGGTTTGAATCTGCCACTTCTGGTTGTCAGTTCCAGCTGACCGGATGCGGCAGATTCAAACCACTACAAATGTTGGAGGAAAGATCACAGAAGCGCTTCACAGGAGGGTCCCAAGCACTGAGGATGTCACCTAGACAGGGGGCGAAACGTCTGCAACAGAAATTCCCAGCTCGGCGAACAGAACCACAACAACGAGCACCCGAGCTACAAATCTTCTCACAAACATTTAGCACAGAGTGTTTGGTACCTGCTTCTTAAGTGTTTTTACCATTGCTTAACTCATGTGCATTGATAGTACATCATAGCTTCTCATTTTTAAGTGCTGTCAGTGGTCATGCAAATAAAGAACTTGCAGTGATCTAGCATCTTTAACATTGTAAAGCACCCAAAGGTATTTCATCGGAGTGCCAAACAAAATCTGACATCAAGCTATGCAAGATGCTACGACAGACAATCAAAAGTATGGTCAAGGTTTTAAGGAGCAAAATTTGTTCACAGATATATAAGAAACTGTTAATAGGTTACAAGTGGTCTAAGTACGACTTTCAAGATTCATCAAGGGACCACAGGTGAGTTAGTAGTGGGATTTTAAAAAAAAAACTTTCATTTGTGTAAGAACAATTCTGAACATAAATACACATACATATATCCTATAAGTATGATAACAGGAGCAGGAAATGGCATATTTTGTGGTATAGTCGTAGTGTCCCTATCTCTAAGCAAGAAGGCCTGGGTTCAAGTCACACCTGCTCCAGAGTTGTTTCATAGCATTTCAGAACAGGTAGATAAGAAATTTACTTGAAAAAAGAACAAGGGAGGAAATAGAACAAGAGTAATAATTTGCTAAAAAAAAGATAAATTAATTCACAATGAATTCAATTAAATGAATGGTCTGAAATGTTATTCGTGCAATTAGTTAGCAAATATCAGAGAGGGTGACATTTGGAATACCATTACTGGGATTCAACACATGAACGGAGAATAGGCACCAAGGCTAATTCCCTAGTACAAACTTCAAGGATTACATAGACATTCGGTTACTAGGAGCAAAGTATTGTCAGAACATTTCCTGCTTTTTCACAAGAAATAAGATTTTTGATGGGGACTGAAAAGCGGTTAAGTGAATATGCAATAGACAGAATGCACTGCAATGTTCTGGCCAAATTAGGAGGACAAACACATTACTCATTCACTTCAGACATACCTTTTTCTTCCTCATTTTCTCTTTTCAATTCTGTAAAAACTGGAATGTCCTAAAAGATTAAATACGTAAACATATTTCTTTTAAGAACTTTCAATTATATAGCACCTTTCAGAGAATTAAATGTTTTGAGGTGCTTCACAGGAGTGTTATCAAAAACAATTTGTCACATAGAGGTTTTTAAAACCGATGACCAAAATTTTGACAAATCGTCTTAGCAGGACGTATACACTTAATGGGAAGGTCCTAGGGAGTGTTGCTGAACAAAGAGACCTTGGAGTGCAGGTTCATAGCTCCTTGAAAGTGGAGTCGCAGGTAGATAGAATAGTGAAGGCGGCATTTGGTATGCTTTCATTTATTGGTCAGAGTACTGAGTACAGGAGTTGGGAGGTCATGTTGCAGCTGTACAGGGCATTGGTTAGGCTACTGTTGGAACATTGTGTGCAATTCTGGTCTCCTTCCTATCGGAAAGATGTTGTGAAACTTGAAAGGGTTTAGAAAAGATTTACAAGGATGTTGCCCGAGTTGGAGGATTTGAGCTATAGGGAGAGGCTGAACAGGCTGAGGCTGTTTTCCCTGGAGCGTCAGAGGCTGAAGGGTGACCCTATAGAGGTTTACAAAATTATGAGGCTCATGGATAGGTAAATAGACAAAGTCTTTTCCCTGGGGTCGGGGAGTCCAGAACTAGAGGGCATAGGTTTAGGTTGAGAGGGGAAAGATATAAAAGAGATCTACGGGGCAGCTTTTCACACAGAGGGTGGTATGTGTATGGAATTAGCTGCCATACAATTGCAACAGTTAAGACGCATTTGGATGGGTATATGAATAGGAAGAGCTTGGAGGGATATGGGCCGGGTGCTGGCAGGTGAGACTAGATTGGGTTGGGATATCTGTTTGACATGGACGGGTTGGACCGAAGGGTCTGTTTCTATACTGTACATCTCTATGACTCTAGTAAATTTTCAGCAAGGTCTTAAAGGGGAAGTGTAGAGAGATTAGAGCCTAGATCTAGGTGCAAGTACAGCTCTCAATGGCAAATGGTGAAAATCGAACAAAAGGCCAGAAGTGACAGGGCACAGCTAACTGGAGGATTAGAGGAATTAAACAGATAGCGGCGATATTGCCAGGTGATTTGAAACTAAGGATGAGAATTTTCAAACTCAGGCATCAGTGGCTGAAAACCAGCTTAGATAAGTGAGCACGGTGATGATGAGCGAACAGGACTTGGTACAAATAAGGTACAAGGAGAGCAGCAGAATAATCAACTCAAGAGGCAATTGTGAACTATCGGAATGTTTTAGCTACAAAACTGCACCCATATATAACTGGAATCGCCCTGTGGCAGTTACATCGTTTCAAAGCAACATAAAGATTCTTGAACTAAAAAAAACTTATATATCTTAAACTGCAGGCACATCTTTCCCCACAAAATATATTGTTCACTTTGCTGCTACATTAAATAATTAACTGATTGATTGAATGGTTTGTTTGCTTATCTGATTGGAAAGAGGCAGTTACAAGATTAATACAGAAGAAGACCATTCAGCTCATTGGTAAATCATAAACTTCAGAGAAAAAGAGGACCAAGTGTGAAAAAAAAAATTGTGGCAGAGTATATTGTGAGCTATGGTTACTGTCAGTTGCTAAAAATACCAATAGCTCTTTTAGTCGTTGATTAGTTTCTCAAAATACAGATATCTCTGAAAATCCAATGCTTTTTCTACGTAGCGTGTAGTGTATTTTTTCTGATGGCATAGCAAAGTAAAATTTCCATTAAAATTATTAATCACTAATAAGACAAAGAACATAAACGGAATTAAGTGAAAATATTTCCATAGAAAGAAAGTTTCAGTCATTTTCAGAAGCTACAATTCACTTATTTTCAGGAAAAAAAAATTAGATTGTGCCAAAACAGTTGAAGGCTCTGCCACTCACACTGCAGAAAGAAAAGGTGAACAGAGAAGGCTGGACCCAATTGAAAGGCTACGTAGCTGTGTATATATAATGGGGAAAAGAGGTCTTTGTAACAGAAAGTGTGCACTATGAATTCTTTGCATTGCGAGGTGACAAGAAGGTAATGAGAATCATAGAGGTTAGAGTCATTGTGGAATAAAGTGTGGATGGTCAAATTTTAAACAAGTTGGAACTGATGGAGAGTCTAGCTCAAGAGGCTGGCAAGCAGCACATGGGGAAAGTCAGTTTTCAAGAAACAAGCCAAAAGAGATAAATGGAGAGATAAAGGTTTGAGTTGTAGATAGAGGCAGAGGTGGATCATACTGCCAAGATGAAAATAAAATTATCTCAGTGATGATAGAATAACAGCTTGTCAACTAAGGTCATGGTTAAGCAGAACTGTAAGATTACCAGCCATTATGTCCTAATGCGAAGGGAGATAGACTTTGGAAGAGCATGGAGACATGGACAGGGTTAACATGTGGAATTGAAACAGATGATCTTGGATTTGGAAATGTTAAGTTGATACTGGGCAATGATCATGCAATACAATGATAGCTATACAGCCGACATCCACACGACAGGAATAGCAGCTGCTGTCTGCATGTATTAAATAGTTTATCCAGGGTTTGCGCATAATATTTTTGAGGGTAGCAAGGGGAATAGGAGCACAAGAATGGAACTTTACAATACTTGTGAGCTGTAATTCAGGGATGGAAGAAACCATGACAAACAAATCAGCTGGAAAGTTTGGAACAGGTGATACGGAGGCGCACCACAAACTGATATAGAATAAATTCCTCAGTACAAATCAATGTTTTACCTCCTCTTTTCCTTCTTTTCCTCTCCTAACTAGTTCTTCAATAAACTTGGAATTTCTTTCCTCATCATCCAGCTCCTGCTTCTTTTTTTTCTCTAGCTCCTGTTGTCTACAAATAGTTTCTGGATCACGATCAATGTATTGAATGTACCAGCCCTTTGGAGTTTCATCCACTTTGCAGTAACCTGAAATTGGAACGCAAAACACTTGCAATGCAAAAATGCTATTGAGATTAATTTGTGTATACTCACATTTGATAATTACAGTTGACTGAACAGTAATTTAAAAGACATGGATCTCAAATTGCCCATTTAATCATCGTCTTGGTGCAAAACTGATAGGAACTACTTCATTACAGCTCAATAGTGTCAAACTAGGATTCTTCAAATAAATTTCAGCTGGAGTAATGCAGTGTTCAGTGATGCCTGAATTTGATTAAACTTGATCCTTACACCACAAATTGTAAAACAATGCAGGAAACCTTTTTTTAAAAAATGGAGATATAAGGGAGGGGTAAGATTAGCTCAAGAATGAAAATCTAACAGATCTTTCTCACCTTCTCTGCCTAGCCACTTGGTGAAATCAGTCAGTGTCTCCCACATTGTTGCATTCATATGAACATGCTCCCTGTGACTGATGTATTCATTGTAGATAACATTGTTGTGAACACGTTTAGTTCCTAGAAAAAGAAAGTCCAATTATCTTACTACTAGAAGAAATGAATATTGTTGTAACAACATTTATGCTAATATTGGATCAGTACCAGGATCAAAAATTAAAGCAAAACTCCAAACAAATGAGACTGGGTATACTGGCACCGACACAGGCAGCAAACTAGTTGTTCTCTACCTAGCTGTGTAATTCCCTATGTGGAGTTAACAGAGGTGGTAGCCAAAGATGAAATACTCTTTAATACAAAAGGTACTGTTGAAAACAAAAGTCAAATCCAAAAGGAAGTCACTCCATGTCATTATTCGGCATTTACTTAGTACTGTTGTTGAGCAGATAATATGTGCAGATTATCTATAAAATCTCTGAATTACATATTGGCAGATACCTTGGGCACTGAATGTAAACGTTCAAGTTACATACACAAATGATTATTTGAAACAGCAGATTACTTATTTCACATTTCCAAAGCTTGGCTTGTTTGTAAATGGAAATAAGAGAAAAGTTTTTGTCACCTTTCAGTAAGGAGCTAATATATTGCCAATTAATGTTGAATGAACAGGCATACTGAAAAAGGTCAGCATGCAGCTTGTGTGCTTCTTTTCTGGAGACAAATGATGCACCACTGGGAAACAGTACAAATATCATAACTTTTTTATTTACAACAAAAGAAGAGGCAAACCAGCAAGAAATACTGGTTAGATTTATCAGTGAAGTTCCAAAATGTGAGCTCTCTATGAACTAAATTCAATTCAAATAGACTTTTATGGCAAAAAAAAAATCGGAAACTCACCAAAGCGTCTTCTAAGAAGTTCAAGAAATTCATTGCGAAACTCCCTGGAGGAAAACAAAGAATTGTGTGCAATACTTCACCAGGAAACGGCAGCATTTACCATCCATTTACCGTGTTATCGAACTGAATTATAGCACAAAAGAGGATATTTGGTCCAATGTACTTGTGCTGGCCATCTGAAAAGGCTATCAAATTATTTTTCCCTGTTCTTGTTCTGCAATCCAGTAAATGTTCTCTTTTTAAGTAGAGATCCAATTATTTTTTGAAAGATACAATTAAATCAGTTTCCACCAGCCTTCCAGACAATTCACTCAGAAACATAAATTAGAGTAAAACAAAAATTTTCATCTTTCATCCCCCACCCCTGCATCTTTGCCTGTTAAAATAATTCCAGGCTCTCAATCTCTAAAACGAAACCAACATCTAACAATTTACATTGTCTTCAAGTAATTTGTGAATTGAACAAAGACACAATGTGTCCTATAGCTACAACACAAATCACATTAGTTTGGTATTTTGCCTTGATTCTGACATCGCTTTGAGGCAGCAGATTTGTGTTGAATGATCAGCTTAGCATCAGTGATAGTTTAAATTAAACCAGTGCAAAGGCTACATTCTTGAACTTTAAACCTGAAATTTCAGATAGCCCCATACAACAATTCCTCGAACTTGTTTCTTCTGCATGGTCCTTCGAGATCGATATGCAACAGCAACTTCAAATGTCAATGCAATGACCTGTATCAGCATGCCAATCATTATTTAGAGAATATTAGAGAGCATACAGCTGTGCAGCCTAGAGAAAATGTTGGTCCCTTGAGTAGTCTAATTTTCTAGCATTTTAAACTTTTTAGTTAAACAGCGATGTTTAGGGTCACAGCACTCTAAAAGCAGGCACTGAGGTAATATCATTTAGTTGAATGTGAAACTATTTCCCAAGTTACCCGTTCACTTTAGGCCTTCATGCATAAGTATGTGATCAAATAAAAAACTTCATTTTGAGGCACAAACTATAGCAGACTTGATTACTGGATGCCCTCTTTGCATGCTGCAGTATTCTATAATAAGAAGAATACTAAATATTTTAAAAAATTATTTCATTATATTTAGAGCCCAGTTTTCAAAATGACGGTTATGGTAATGGTGGGAGAAATACACAGGAATATAAAAATTAGAATCATGATAGGCCATTCAAGCCTACTCTGCTACTTGGTAAGATTTGCTCTGGTTGTAACTTCAACTCCATTTTCCCATCTCTCCCCCATCAACTCCCTCATCAATCAAATTTGTATCAAATACATTCTTCTGCAGAACTGTAATGGAGCAGGAGAAAATAAATCTGTTCAAATTGAGGAACAACCAAATTGGAAACAGCTAGAAGGGGAAAGGTTGCAAGAAATCTTATTCCAAGTCAAAGCATTATGCATCATCCAAAATTTATAACTTCCAGTACTTAACATCATGTTGGGCACATCTGGCAGTAATTCTTAAAGGGTGCCAAACTATACATACTCTGAAAAGTAGTCCATGAACTGCTGTGGGTTCTCTGATGCCAGCAGAAGCTGCCGTTGGTGAGATTCTGACATGCAGTGACATTTGAAGCCATTCTGGAATACAACACAAACAATATCAATATTCTTATTCCACAGTTTTCCAGGGAAAAAATGACCACTAAACAATACAGCCTGGCTATCCAATTCTTTGCTTTCTTTCTAGTGAAATATCTCCACATCATTTATACTGTACTGATTTACAATATGAAATAAATCCTTACATTTGCAGAGATCTTTTCAGATTCCTTTTTGAAATTATTCAACCACAGAACTAACAGTCATCCAGTTATTTACTATAAAGCCTCTTTGACGAAAGGAATGACGAGGAATTAAAACTGGACTCAATACAATTATGGTAATGCTTAAGCCATGTAGAATTTTAAGATTACACTTTTGAATATTGCTGTTACAAATTGTTTTTTCTTCTACTTGTGGGAAAGTGGGTTTTCAGTACTAGCAATCAGTCTAAGGCATCTTTCCGGTTTTGAAACTTTTATCTCCACTACTTCTACTGAGAACATATTACATATTACCAGCCTTGACAGAATGTGCTAAGGTACTTCTACCAACAAAGTCTCTACACATCATTCCAGATCGGAGTGTAATAGAGTCATAGAGTCACTCAGGAGAGAAACAGACCCTTTGGTCCAACTCATTGATGCTGACCAAGTTTCCCCAGACTAAATTAGTCCCATTTGCCCATGTTTGGCCCATCTTCTTTTAAACCTTTCTTATTCATAATCCTGTCCAGATGTATTTTAAACGTTGTAACTATATCTGCATCTATCACTTCTTCTTGCAGTTCATTCCACAGCCAAACCACCCTATGTGTGATAAAGCTTCCCCTCTGAAAAAATATGTCCTCTAGTTTCAAATTCCCCTACCCTAATCTGCAATAATTATTCATAATTAGCCACAACTTTGATAAAAGATATTTTCAATTTAGACATTTGAACTGTCATTTAGAAAAAAATACAGTGCACCAATAATAAACAATTCCTGGCTAGATGCTCCGTAATTTTAAAGACCTCTATGGAGTCTACGCCCAGAAAACACAGTCTCAGACCAAAGAGACACCAATTTATGACATGACATGAGAAATTTCTTCTGTCAGAGGGTCGTGTATCTTTGGAACTCCTTGGCACAGAGCACAGTGAGGGCAAAGTCCTTGAATCTAGTTAAGGCTGAGATAGATAGGTTCTTGACCAGTAGAGGAATCAAGGGTTACATGGAAAATGCAGGCACGTGGTTATGAGGAATGTTGGCTCAGCCACGATCCTAACAAATGCAAAGGAGGCTCGAGGGGCTAAATGACTTACTCTTGTTCCTATCTATTATGGCGCTATGGAGATCCCCTAATCGGTCTTCTTTCTTCAAGGAAAATAAAAGATCCAATCTGTTTGTCATTCCCGATATGTATAGCCTGGCGATTCTTGGATAAATCCTCACCCTCTCCAGAGTTTCTATATCCTTTCGGGCTATTTTCCCTGGAGTATCGGAGGCTGAGGGGTTACCCTATTTTATAAAATCATGAGGGGCATGGATAGGGTAAATAGGCAAGGTCTTTTCCCCAGGGTGGGGGAGCCCAAAACTAGAGGGCATAGGTTCAGGGTGAGAGGGGCAAGATATAAAAAGGCCCTAAAGGGCAACGTTTTCATGCAGTGGAATGAGCTGCCAGAGGAAGTAATGGAGGCAGATCCAATTACAACATTTAAAAGGCATCTGGATGGGTATATGAATAGGAAGGGTTTAGAGGGATATGCTGGCAAATGGGTCTAGATTTATATAGGATATATGGTCAGCATGGAGAGTTGGACCGAAGGTTCTGTTCCCGTGCTGTATATGTCTATGACTCAATGACTTTCAATTTTTTGAAACAGTGCAATTCCCATGTATAAGAAACCAATCTGATGAACTCTCTGAAACGCTAACAGAAAATGCTGGATTAACTCAGCAGATCTGGCAACATCTGTGTGCATGTGAGACAGAGAAAGCAGAGTTAATGTTTCAAGCACAGAGACCCTTTTCCTTACTCTGAAAACAACAAATGCTGGAGATCACAGTGGATCAGACTCATCTTGACTCAGAATGTGAGCTTCTGTCTCTTTCTCTCTCCCCATGGATGCTGTCTGACCTGCGGAAGATTCCAGCATCTGTAGTAATTTTCCCCTTGCTCTCCTCAGAGGATGACAGTGGCCTTCCCAACAAAGTTAAAAATCACACAACACCAGGTTACAGTTCAACAGGATTATTTGAAAGTGTAAGCTTTTGGAACGCTGCTCCTTTGTCAGGAAGCTAGTCGAGCAGGATACATGGGACACAGGTAAACCTGCAGGACTATAACCTGGCATTGTTTGCTTTTTAACTTTGTCCACCCCAGCCCAACACCAGTACCTCCAGATCACAGAAGTATAGTAAAAGATCAAAGTATCATACAGTTGATGAAATGTGTTAGACAAGCATGGATGGCTGTTAAGTCTTTAATCATTTAGAATGGGGATGCAAGAATCTCAGAATTTATTTCAAGTCACAAGTTAACTTCGAGGCTTTATCATGATGAGGAGGTGCCGGTGTTGGACTGGAATGGACAAAGTTAAAAATCACACCTCACCAGGTTATTGTCCAACAGGTTTGTTTGTAAGTACTAGCTTTTGGAGCACTGTTCCTTCGTCAGATAGCTACTGGGGCAGGGTCATAAGTCACAATGTATAAAATCACAATGTCATGCAACTGATATGAGAAATTGAACAAACCTAGATTGCTAGGCGAAAGTGAGTATTGCAGATGCTGGAGATCAGAATCAAAATTAGAGTGGTGCTGGAAAAGCACAGCAGCTCAGGCAGCATCTGAGGAGCAGGAAAATCGACGCTTCGGGCAAAAGCCCTTCATCAGAAAAAAACCTAGATTGCTGTTAAGTATTTCATAATGGATTGCAGGTTTCGATTGCTTAACATGCAAATCCCAGAGCTTCTTTCAAGTCACATTCTCGAGATAACATAAGGTTTATTTTTTATTTAAAAGTGACATCTCAGTTTTAACACTATACATTAATAAATAGGTGACATCTCAGCTCAGACAACGCATTAAAGGTGTGAGGTTAGAGGCTTTCTGCATGCCAACCTGGAGTCAGACTCCAGGTTGTGGTGTGATCTTTAAACTCTATCCAACAGCAGCAGCAGCAGCTCCCCCGCGTCATGGCTTCCCTGACAAAGGAGAAAATCACACAACACCAGGTTATAGTCCAACAGGTTTAACTGGGTGCTTCCAATTAAACCTGTTGGACTATAACTTGGTGTTGTGTGATTTTTAACTTTGTACACCCCAGTCCAACACCCGCGTCTCCAAATCCTCACAAAGGAGGCCTTCCTTCTTGATGCTGGAGGGGTGTGGGGGGGGGAGGGGTGCAAGGACCAGCCAGACCCTGAATCCTGCACCCAGGCAGGAACCGCGCGTACTCTGGTTCGCTCACCTCGTCCCGACACTGCTTCTGACACATCTGACAGTACCATCGCAGTTTCTGCAGCCCCTTCGACTTAATGCGGTTGGCGATCGCCTTGGGAGTCAGGAACTCGGCTTTGCCCATCCTTCAGCAGCAGCGGCGGCGGCGACGGCGGACTGACAGCGCACAAAGTGCTGACGTCTCCGCACCCCTCAGGTGATGACGTCACCGACGCCGGAGCCCTTGCGTGTTCGTCACCGACTTCCATCCAGCTGCTTTTTCTTAAACCTTTTCACCCATCCTCTTTGCGTTGCTTTCCCCCCCCCGGTAATTTAAAATCTGAGGAGAGGGAATATTTACAACTTTACCGCTGGCAACACATTCGGAGGTGGAGAGGGTGAAAAACGTGTCGAATGGCCTTCTGGGGACTGTAGTTCGAACACCGGCTTGACCGCGGCCTGTCGGAGGCAGAGGGGACTACGGCCCCCAATGTGCAGCGCGCGGTTGGTGTTCCCACCTCGCCGGGTGTTCACGTGGACTAACAGCTGACGCATGCGCGGTTGCTGAGCGCTGACCTTCAGCCGTTTCCGCCCGGGAAGGAGTCACCATGTTCGCCAGGAGGGGTGCTTTGCTGTTTGAACCCCAATGGTAATGAACATTGTCTCTGCGTAATTAAACTGCGGCTTCTCCTTTTCGAGAGGAATGCTCTCAGTTAAACTGCAGGGCGGTGCAGTGTTCCCCTCCGTGTGTAATCGATCTGGGTAGATGACCCCAGGCTTGGAGGCCTTTTCCAAGGAAATCCTCTCTCTGCCTCCTTGCAGCCTCTGTACACCTCCTAGGATTGTATTTTGATGTGGCCTCTCGTAAACAGCTGGAAGGTTCTTCCTTTGTGTTTGGTTGGACGGATCCTACTTGTTTTTTTAAAAGCAAAAGATCCTAATGTAGCATTTATATAGCGCCTTCCACGGCCTCAGAAGAACCCAAATCACTCATGGGATGGAGTACAATGTTGTTGCATAGGAAGTTTGCTCACAGCAAGCTCCCCCCCCAAAGCAAATGTGACAACGACGAGGTAACCTGTTGATTGATGGCTAAGTATTAGCCAGGATACTGTAAAATTCCCCTCTTATTCGACTGAGGGGATAATATTGTGAAATTGCTTTCTTGTGTCCACCTGAGCTGATAAGTGAGATCTTGGTTATAAACAATTTGGGCAGAGATCATGTCTGTTGATGCAGAAAATACCAGAATATACAGCAATTTTGTAAAAAATCTGAAATGGGGCTGTTTTGTCATGAGTCTTTATTAGAGTGTTATCCAGTTATGATTACAACATTGGTGGTAGTGCTAATGACTTTACCATCATTCTTTAATTGTAGAAACGGTGAAGTAATGATTCTAGTGAGTCCCTGATTTATGGACTTAATAAAGTGATCCCGTACTCGGATGTAATTTTAAAGATCTGACACCGGTCACTTCCTCTAATTAGGAATTACTATTTTGCATTATTTTGCCTTGTGTTCAGATGTTTGTACAAATCAATTTAACAAAAGGAACCAGTTTGTAATCTGCAAACTAACTTAGTTGGATTGCAGGGCTAGGTCATCATGATATACAGTACTTTATAAATTTAAATGAATCTGCTAATTATGTAACTAAAACAAAAACAAAATCATGTTCATTGAACATAATGTAATTGTAAATATCCCAATGGCATGAAGTCCAATTAGCATGCTTACTTTGTGATGCAAATGCTGGACTGAATTGATTAGATTACTTAGTGTGGAAACAGGCCCTTCGGCCCAACAAGTCCACACCGACCAGCCGAAACGCAACCCACCCAGACCCATTCCCCTACATTTACCCCTTCACCTAATACTATGGGCAATTTAGCATGGCCAATTCACCTAACCTGCACATTTTTGGATTGTGGGAGGAAACCGGAGCACCCAGAGGAAACCCACGCAGACACAGGGAGAATGAAGATAAAATAGCTGTTACTGAATGAGGATTTTGAGATATTAGAGATGTATAATCAAGTTGAATCAAGGTACAACAGAAGTTTTGCCAAGGAATCGTCTTAATATTTGTAACATTGAAACCTTTTAAAAGTTTTCAAAAAGTGTTAGAATGTGTTTATCTGCGGTTTGAAAATTTATTATTTTCCCATTTATTGATTTTTTTCCCATTTCATTTGCTCATGGAGGAGATGACTTTGGTTGAGATGTGATACCAAAAGAAACAATAGGTAATTGGGTATTTTAACAGTACAGCATGTAGAAATTTGTATAATGAGGAGACTGGATTTCTCCTTATGATAGTCGATGTACGTAATAATCAAAAGCCACATTGATCTCCTCTGTTATCCTCCTGTTCAGCATTCTGTTAAATAATGATTAGGTTGAACCTGTTTAATTTATCTGAGTCTAGTTGTAGTGCTTTATTCCTGATCAGAAAGAGGAAAACTAATACTGCTCAGTTATTGAACCTGGACCACTTCTGTATTTGCACAACAGTCAGTGTAGGGATATAGCTGTGATGAACTACTTTCAGTGTTGGCTTGCAATACTCATTTGCTCTTTAAGTTTATCTTAAACCTTTGAGTTTGAGAAAACATTAGTTTGATTTGTGTACTGAAAGAGAATTTTTAGAATTGCCTATTCTATATTAAGGTATAAGTACTTAAGCAAATAACCAAAGAACTGCAGATGCTGGAAATCTGAAACAAAAATTGAAATTGCAGGGGAAGCTCAGCAGATCTGCCAGCATGTTTGGAGTGAAAGCAGAATTTTGTTCCAGTGACCCTTATAAGATATAATACTGTTAGAGGAATCTAGTTGATGAGGGGTAATGTAATGTGATCAGGTTTGCTGCTGCAAATGTGTGCGCAAATCTGGCTACTTTATAATTGATCAAAATTGTGTTTTGCCAGGATTTAGAATTCATGATATATAACCGTAGTTAATTCTGTACTGAACAAGTGTTGGACTTAAAGTAAGGTCTCCTCTGATGCTACATTATTCTATTTATATCGAGAACAAATTGTTCAAATCTTCTTTCTGACACCTATAGGCACTTTTTATATTAAAGGGACGTTTTTACTGACAGTAATATTTCCCATGGTGCATTTAACTGAACATTTCTGTGAACTTCAATACAGAGAAAAAATATACACTGAGAAATCAGAGTTAACATTTCAGGTTGAGTGATCCTTCCTCAGAACAAGTCATGTTGGATTTGAAACATTAACTCATTTTCTGTGTCAACAATGCTGCCAGATTTGCTGGGTTTATCTGGCACTTGGTTTTTATTGTAGGAAATTGTACTCATACAGTTCATACATTAAGCGACCAGCTTATCAAATAGCAACAAGGTGAACATTGCTGAGTTTTGCTATCTGCATTTATGCTTGCACATCCCAAGGTATTAGGAATGTGTCCAGGAGCATCAACCAGTAGATAAGATCACAGTTGTTAATTTCTGCAGAGTGGGTAGTTGAAATTCCTCGTCTCCCACCCAAATAATATATATTTCCTATTTAACTTTACTAAAGTCCAATCTCAATTATGTTACAGGGGCCAAGTTCGAAACATGGCAACCCTGAAGGACAGTAAGTACCCAACTTTCTTCATTATTACAGAACACTTTGATAAATTGAAGAGGTCAATTGTGAATGTCTTAAACTTTGATATATGATTTGATTTATTGGTCTCGCATACGCTGAGATATAGTGAAAAGCATTGTTCTGCATGCTATCCAGGCAAATCATACCTTATATAAGTACATCAGGGTAATAGAACAGAATGCAGAATATCGTGTCATGGCTGCAAAGAAGATGCAGAGAGGGATCAACTATATCCGAGAGGTCCAGTCAAAAGTCTGATAACGGCAGGAAAGAAGCTGTTCTTGAATCTGTTTGTATATCTTTTCAAACATTTGTATCTTCTGCCTGACAGAAGAAGGTGGAGGAAAGTATAACCAGGGTAGGAAGGGTCTTTGATGATGATGGCTGCTTTTCCGAGGCAGTGGGAAGCACAGACGGAGTCACTGAATGGAAGGCTGCTTTGTGTGATGGACTGGACTGCGTTCACAACTCTGTAGTCTTGGGCTGACCACTTGCCTTTACAAGCTGTGATGCATCCGGAGAGGATGCTAAAATTGGTAAGAGTCAGCTTAAACAGTCATCAAATTAAGACTGCGGTAAGGAGGAATGTCTTCCCTGAGAGTCTTTGGAATTTCTTGCCACAATGGGGGCAGAGTATTTGTGTATATTTAAGGTTGAGAGATTCTTGATCAGCAGGGGAATTCAGGGTTATGGAGAAATGTTAGAAAATTAATGTGGGGTCTGTTGGATAGCCATAATTCTATTGAATGGTGAAGAAGGCTGAAGGGGCCAAATGACATATTCTTGTTCCTATTTCTTTAGGTCTTTATAAAGGACAGACAGTTCCATCACACTGTTGACACCTGTGTTTCTGTGTACTTAAAATATTTTTGCAAGTCGTCTTTGTGGTGGTGTCCTTATCTCTAGGCCATAATGTCCAGCTTCAATTTCTATCTGCTCTAGAACTGTGTGAGAACATGTCTGAAAAGATTAATTTTGTAATAATTTACATTGTTTTAATGGATTGCATTAATAGTGAGTCATCAGAGTGGTCAATGTTTTAACATACGTTGCATTGGGAGCTTTGGCATGGTGATAAGTAAAATAAAACCGTGTGTTAAATTCAGAGTTAAAATATGAAGTCAGTTTAGCAGTCTTCTGTTTGGGGGAAAAGAAGTGAAGCAGTGCTCTGAGTTTGCTGTCTGAAAAGATCTATTTTAAACTGAATTTCAGTGTATGGAAACAAAGACTGCTTAGTCCAAAAGTTGGGGACAAAAAGTGAGTGACTGTTAAACATGCAGGAATAAAATTTACATACTTTTATTAAGTGCCCTCTCATCAAAATTTATTTCTTGTCACTTCACCAGTTAGACAGAGAAACCTTAATAGATAAAAATAACTGAGTCCAAGTCATAGGAATTGTCTTCTTTTAGGTGGATAGTTTAATTATTTTGATTTTGTATTTAAATTCCCCACCAAAGGCATGTTATTTATAGAGTCATAGAGACGTATAGCACGGAAACAGACCCTTCGGTCCAACTTGTCCATGCCAACCAGATGTCCCAACCCAATCTAGTCCCAGCTGCCAGCACTGGCCCATATCCCTCTTAAACCCTTCCTATTTATATACCCATCCAGGTGCCTTTTAAATGTTGCAATTGTATGAGACTCCACCATTTCCTCTGGCAGCTCATTCCACACTCGTACCACCCTCTGTGTGAAAATGTTGCCCCTTACGTTTCTTTTATATCTTTCCCCTCTCACTCTAAACGTATGCCCTCTAGTTTTGTACTCCCCTACCCCAGGGGAAAGACTTTGTCTATTTAACCTATCCATGCCCCTCATGATTTTATAAACCTCTTCGAGGTCACACCTCAGCCTCTGACACTCCAGGGAAAACAGCCCCAGCCTGTTCAACCTCTCCCTATAACTCAAATCCTGCAACCCTGGCAACATCTTTTCTGAACCCTTTCAAGTTTCACAACATCTTTCCAATAGGGTGGAGACCAGAATTGCACACAATATTCCAACAGTGGCCTAACCAATGTCCAGTACAGCCGCAACATGACCTCCCAACTCCTGTACTCAATAGTCTGACCAATAAAGGAAAGCATACCAAATGCCGCCTTCACTATCCTATCTATCGCGACTCTACTTTCAAGGAGCTATGAACCTGCACTCCACAGTCTCTTTGTTCAGCAACACCTCCTAGGACGTTACCATTAAGTTTATAAGTCCTGTTAAGATTTGCTTTCCCAAAATGCAGTACCACGCATTTATCTGAATTAAACTCCATCTGCCACTTCTCAGCCCATTGGCCCATCTGGTCAAGATCCTGTTGTAATCTGAGGTAACCTTCTTCACTGTCCACTCCACCTCCAATTTTGGTGTCATCTGCAAACCTACTAACTATACCTCTTATGCTTACATCCAAATAATTTATATAAATGATGAAAAATAGTGGATCCAGCACCAATCTGCTGCAAAATAGTTGTTCATGTTCTTCCAGGAATATCCACAGCTGGTAATAACAATGTGACATTTGTAGGCAGGTGGATAAAGGTGACTTCAGGATGTATTTTAAACTTCATTATGGGATGTGAAAATATGGCCCAGGTAAAGCACTGCTTGATTAAATATTTGCCTATTTCAGTTACCAGGCGCTTGAAGTCCATCAAAAATATCCAAAAGATTACCCAATCCATGAAAATGGTGGCTGCAGCAAAATATGCTAGAGCAGAGAGAGAACTGAAACCAGCAAGAGTTTATGGAACAGGAGCTCTTGGTACGGTAACAAAGGCATCTGCACTGAATTATATAATGATGAATATTTAATGTAGATTGCTGAGTGGTATTTCTTTCTTCATCACTGCAGCAGTTTTGGGCAATACCATGAGCCTGTTTTTTAGTCCATGTCTTATCTAAAGTGTTCGGAGAGACTGAAAGCACGTGCTGAGCAGCCAACTGAATTAATCCATTCATTTTGTCCTGCCTGCAATTCCCGCCAAAAATAACTCAAAAGTTAAATTAGAAACAGTTATTCCATTAATTTGGAAATGAATTTAAATTGCTTCTTATCTTCTTCAAATTTGCAAACTCCCATTTCTATAAATGAGCAGTTAATCAGACATTGTATGAACGTAATGGTTTTGAAATGCTATGAAGCCGCATCATTGAGTGTTTTGGTGGACTTACTCTAGTTCTTTGGCAATTAGTACTGCCCATTTTTTCTAGAAGCCCACCAAATATCATGCATGAGTCTTACTGGCATTTGTAAAATCTTCCTTTTAAGTTACTGCGCTGTTTACACAGAAAATGCTGCACTTGATTGAATGGAATTGATTAAAATGTTAAAGTTGCTCAAGTTTTTTGTTTTGACAAATCTGATGAGCCACAATATGAATACAAGCTTTATCATTGACCCTGTTTATTTTTCCACAAGCTCTGTATGAAAAAGCAGAAATTCAAGCACCTGAAGACCAAGCCAGACACTTGATCATTGGGGTGTCTTCTGATCGTGGTCTTTGTGGTGGTATCCACAGTAATGTTGCTAAGAACATGAGAAATCAGATAGAGGAGTTGACTGCTGCAGGGAAAGAGGTTAAGATTGTTCCCATTGGTGAGAAGCTGAGAGCACTGCTATACAGGTATGTTATCTTTTTGAGTCTGAAAATCTGTCCATGCTCAAAAACATTGATAATTTACTCTAGACTAAAATACTATCACCTGAAAATAATGTGGGTTGATGGTATGAATACATGGCATCATTAAGTTTCTCTTTGTTATTTCCATTTTGGATGACTTGCAACCTCACCATCACACTAGTAGGAAAAGGTGAATATTTATTATATTTCTCCATAATCATTTTAAGGTTCATATTGTAACTACAAGTTGCTGATTCTGTTTCCTTGTTAGACTGTTATATTATATTTTACACTACTCAGTGCAGACCCCTTCACATCAGACTAATAATGAAGACAACCTGTCTTCAGATTTAAAGTATGAACAGCTTTCTGCTAAATCATCCAGACGATTACTTATATATTCATTTTGTTGCAAGGTAATACTCCACTATGGTTTTAGCAGTACTATGGTCTAATAATTTGGAGGCAAACCCAATGCTGAAATTACAGAAGTTGTAAAGCCGTATTCTATAAGCACGTTGGGAAACTATTGACCAGTGTATAACTTTTCAAGTTCAGGCTGACTCCATTCTTGCTTTAAATTGTAGAAAACATGGAAGTCGAATGCTGGTGATGTTCAAGGAAATGGGCCGGAAACCACCAACATTTGGTGATGCTTCAGTTATTGCGTCTGAGCTCTTGAACTCTGGCTTTGAGTTTGATAAAGGTTCTATTGTATTCAACAGGTTTAGGTAAGTTACTTAGCGTGAGTTTTTTTTACTTTAGTTTTTTCTGTACAATCCACCTTCTCCCTTGGTTTTAGATTAGATTTTTTTTAGATTACATTACAGTGTGGAAACAGGCCCTGCGGCCCAACAAGTCCACACCGACCCGCCGAAGCACAACCCACCCATACCCCTACATTTACCCCTTACCTAACACTACGGGCAATTTAGTATGGCCAATTCACCTGACCTGCACATCATGGGACTGTGGGAGGAAACCGGAGCACCCGGAGGAAACCCACGCAGACACGGGGGAGAACGTGCAAACTCCACACAGTCAGTCGCCTGAGGCGGGAATTGAACCCGGGTCTCTGGCTCTGTGAGGCAGCAGTGCTCACCACTGTGCCACCGTGCCGACCAGTATCCTTCCGGTTGATTGTCCTTACGGTTCAACTTAACCATTTGCTTACGTTTTCTGCTTCCTGTGTGTGTCAATATTGCTATTGTTGTTTTATTAGCATCCCTCCTTTTCAAATCCACCACAATTCTCTTCACCTTGCTCAAAAGAAAAGTGGGGATCTGTTTACTTTCTGCAACTGGAGCTCCATCTTGAAAGGCCATGAACAGACATTACTTCTCAGTTTGGAGCCCACTTATCTCAAAATTTCCCTCTGCAATCTATTAATTACAGCCTCTGCCCTGCTCACAGCACTAATTCCATGTTGATCAAAGTCAAAAACGAAATCTCTAACAAAAGTGCACATCTTTGCATTGGGATACTAATACCAGAACTGAGGTGCAAGCATTATTGTTTTCCTCATAGATTTAAAGAAGCACATGGATTCTGCAACAATAAACTGATCAATCTGATTCAGGCAGCTCATTAAATGTTGGCCAGCCAACAATGCCCACATCTCATGAGTGATGAAACAAAAACAGATTTTGGGTGGCAAAGTGGTTAGCACTGCTGCCTCTCAGCGCCAGAGACCTGGGTTCAATTCCCGCCTCAGGAATCTGTATGGAGTTTGCACGTTCTCCCCATGTCTGCGTGGGTTTCCTCTGGGTACTCCAGTTTCCTCCCACAGTCCAAAAATGTGAAGGTTAAATGAATTGGCCATGTGTTAGGTGAAGGGGTAAACGTAGGGGAGTGGGTCTGGGTGGGTTGTTCTTCGGAGGGTCAGAGTGGACTTTTTGTTCCACACTGTAGGGAATCTAATCGCCTGTTTCAACACTGTAGGGAATCTAATCTAATCTAATCATGACAACGCATGTTAGATATCAAGGGGCTTTTAAACAAAAAGCTTAGAGTATAATTTTCTATATAAATGCAAGTTAGTGAAATAAGTGGATCGCAATTAAGGGAAGTGCATGGGGTATTCCAGTCATGAGGCAATTTGCCTACACATGAAGTTATATGCATTGTAGTAACTGCATATTTAATTTGGAATTGTTTTGAAAGATGTATAATAATTGCATCTTAAATCCTGCCACAGATAACGTCTCCTTGTTTTTAGGTCTGTGATTTCTTACAAGACTGAGGAGAAGCCAGTCTTCTCTTTTGAGACTCTTACAAATGCTGGTAAGTTACCATGTCTGTAAAGTAGGTAGATGAATGTGGTGTTACTCTGATTCACCTTGTTGAATTACCACTTTCTATTTAGATAGTTTATTGCAATTTATAAACAAATAATTGACATTGTAACAGTTCTCATTCGTACCAAAGTTACAATATCCTCACAATGTAGTTATATATTATACTCTAACTTTGCAAAAAGGAGAAGGCTGGTTGGTCTGACATGGGTAATATTTTAGAGTCCATTATTAATCATGAAATCGTGGAATACTTTGAAGTGTGTGTAATTTGGGCTGAATCAGCACGGCTTCAGGGTAGATAATGCCTGACAAATCAGTTGGAATCCTTTAAGGAGATAACGAGCAAGTTAGACAAAGGAGAGCCAGTGGATGTGATCTATTTGGATTTCCAGAAGGTCTTTGATATTATGTTGCAAAGGAGGCTGCTAAATAAATTAAGATCCTGTGGTGTTAGAGGCATGTTACTGGCATGGATAGAATATTGGCTGACCTGCAGAAAGCAGAGAATAGAGATAAAGGGGTCTTTCTCAGGATTACAGCTGGTGACTAGTGGAGTTCTGCAGGGGCCCACATTGAGATTAAAACTATTCACGTTATACATGAACCATCTGGATGAAGAAACTAAGGACATTGTTGTGAAATTTGTACATTACACAAAGATAGGTGGATGGATAGGTAGTGTTGAGGAAATGGTGAGGTTGCAGAAGAATTTGGACAAGCTAGGAGAATGGCAGATGGAATTCAATGTGAGGAAGTGTGAGATAGGAAAAATAGAGGCAGAAAATATTTTCTAAATGGGCAAAGGCTTCAGATATCCGGATTCTCTTAAGGTTAACATGCAGGTTCATTGGTCAGCAAATGCCCAATATTAGCATTAATTTCAAGAGGGCTGGAATAGAAGAGATGTATAAGGCTCTGCATTTGGAATATTGTTAATAGATTTGGGCCCTATACTCTAAACTGCACTTGTAACTACTTGTTAAAATACAAACTGTAGGAGCAGAATTAGGCCATTTGTCCCAACGGATCTGCACTGCCATTTGATTATGTCAGACCTGTTTCTCAACCCTACTCTTCTGCCTTATCCACACAATTCTTGATCCCTTCACTAGTCAAGAACCTACCAATCTCTATTTTAAATATACTCAAGGACTTGTCTCCATAGCCCTCTGCGGCAACAAGTTCCACAGATTCACCACCCTCTGACTGAAGAAATTCCTCCACATCTCATTTTAAATGGTTGTCCCTTCATTCTAAGGCCATGCCCAAGTGTCTCCAACCAGTGCAAAACACACTTTATTCTTATGCTACAATTAAAATACAAACAAAAAGATTGGTATAAATTTATTGGAAATCTTGACAGTATAATAGATTATTGGAACGGTTGCTGTTTAGTTATTAAAATGGTAACATCCTATAAACATAGCCTTGGGCAAAGGCAAAATCATTAAAATAAATTGGCTGACATGCAATATTTCTCCAGTTCAGGGGAAAACACCAAGAGAAAATTCTGGCCGAGAAAGAGGGCGGGCCGGGGGGAACTCAAGATTTTTAGCTGTTGCAGGGTGAGATACATGGTACCTTCAAAACTCAGCAGTGGAAAACTAAACTGAAACCCTGGTTCTGTGGGAGCCTGACCCCACCCCTCTACGCTGTATCCATTGTTTTAACTTTTTAAAAAAAACCCAAAGCTGTTTACATTATTAACATGGAAGTGATAGCTCGCTACCTTTGGTCTCAACCTATCTTCATTTTTTAAAAAAAGACAAAATACATTTCTTAAAGCCAGAATAAAATCACATGTGTGTGTCAGAGTTGTTATCTTCTGGCCAGAAGGTGTATTTGAATTTCTTGTAACAAGTGGAAGAAAAATAATTATTCCTTAAAATATTTGCCAGCCCACTTGTTTGCCTTTAAATTTATTCCATTCATTTGAATGTTGGTTACATCGATGATCAATGAGCATTGCCGATGTGTTTATTCAGAATTGTTATCTTGCCCTATTTGAATAAACATTTTCAAAGCTCAAATATATTGTGTCTTTAAAGGTGACCTCACTTAACAAAAACTGTGGCTGTTTTATATTTAACAAGCAATAAGTTGAACTTGCTTTGGATTTAATAACGAGAGGTCACGCTTTCAAGGTGAGAGGTGGAAAGTTTAAGGGGGATATGTGTGGCAAGTACTTCTCACAGAGGTTGGTGGGCGTTTGGAACGTGTTGCCAGCGGAGGTGGTAGAGGCAGGCACAGTATATTCATTGAAGGTGCTTCTGGATAAATGCATGAGTAGGTGGGGAGTAGAGGGATACAGATGCATAGGAATTGACCGACAGCTTTAGACGGTACATTTGGATTGGCTCAGGCTTGGAGGGCCTTTGTTCTTTAATCTTTATTTTCACATCATTTATATCATTACACTAATGTAACTTTTCCATATTTTTGATGACCTAACCACTAATCAGTCTTTAACTTTATTTCTAGAGAACATTAGTGTTTACGATGATATTGATGCAGATGTTCTGCGAAACTATCAGGAATTCTCTCTAGCAAACATCATCTACTTAAGCTTAAAGGAATCCAGTACAAGCGAGCAGAGTGCTAGGATGACTGCTATGGATAGTGCCAGCAAGAATGCCTGTAAGAAATATTTGTTATCTTTGAAAAGTATCTTGTGAGCTTTACTCATGATTTTCCAGATTTACACAGTGAGATTATGAGGTCTTACAAACCAGAAAAGTGTCGCTTGATACCTGGTATGGTTGAATTAGTTGAACTCACAGGAGCACTACAATATCCCTTAAAACACATAGGCCAATGTAGAGAAAATTAGCTGCTATTTCTTTTGATCATGGCTCATTAATCCTTGTAACTGGAGCATTAAGAATGCGATAACAGAATAGAATTGGCCATCATCCCTCAGACCTAATGAATGGTAGCCGTTGAAACGTAGTACTGTCAAACAGCTGTTGCCACTTGAATCACACCAACAAAAAAAATCAATTCCTCAGAAGCAGTAATTTTCTTTGGGGAGGGGGGGAAAAGTGGAGGAGTGGGTGGTGGTGGTGAATTCTCCAGCATTATTTCCATTGACCCAATGTTCACTCTTGCCTCTCTCTGATTTTATTCTCTATCTAAAAGCTAATGTATATAAATAATAATGTTTTTTTGTTTTAGCGGAAATTATTGACAAGCTGACTTTGACATTCAATCGCACTCGCCAAGCTGTCATTACCAAGGAGCTTATTGAGATTATCTCCGGTGCTGCTGCTCTGTAAGTATTGTGGTGAGCATTAACTTGTTGAATATGGGGAAAAGAAACTAATGGTTTTATTGGGGACCTTCTATCTATGTATCTTGAACAAATTGAAGGTGGAAATTAAATCTCAATAATATGAAATGTAGATCCCAAGATACAAAAGCTGTTGTAACTAAGGCAGAGGTAAAAGAATAAGAAAATTTAAGATGGGTAGGGGTGAGGCCATGATGAGATTTTTAAAAGTTATAGTGCTAGTTAATCAGGAACGAGGTCAGTGAGCACACAGTATTGATGAACCTCCCAAATCCATGACCTCTACCATCTACAAAGAACAGAAACAGCAGGTACACGGAAACTTGCAGCACCACGTTCAAGTTTCCCACAGAGTATCACGCCATCCTGATTTGGAACCATATCACCAATCCTTCACTTTCCCTGGGTCAAAATCTTGGGATTACTTTCCTAACAGCACTGTGTCTCTACCTCTCATACATAGACTATAGATGTTCAAAAAGACAGCTCACCATCATCTTAAGGACTATTATGAAGGGTCAGTAAAGGTTGGCTTTGCTAGTGATGCTCATTTGCCAGAACAAAAAAAAAACATGGGACTTGGTTGGAGTTGAGACATAAGCAGCAGAGTTTTGAATGACAATGAGTTCAACCTGATGCTTCCACTAAATTTTTGGAACTGCCCAATTGTTTTCTGTGATTACCCTAAGATATTCCCTCTTTTGTTTCCGCTGTCAGTGATACATTAATGGTATTTATAATCTTTAATCTTGAAGATCTCTCTGTTTTCTACTTCAAAACCATAGATGAAAGCGGGAACTCCTCTGTTTTCTATGACATTTAAATCTTGTCTTTGTAAGGGTGTTTTTCTTTTCCCTTGTTATTTGCCTTATACAGGGTTATCATGTCACTTTTTTTTGTATAATTGAATGTGCCCCCATCTGCTCTTTGTTCTAACTAATCCAGTGTCCTGCAATGTTGTTTTTAATTCTTGTTAAAGTTTATCATAATAACACAAGATTATATGTGAAGCTTTGCTTTCATTGTATTTGGTTTTACCTTTTGTTGTGGTTTGTCACTGCACCAATTCTGTTCTTGTCATGCATGGCTTTAAATTGTATGTTGTATCGTTTCATTTGATGTTTTTGTTTATTCTTTTCATATTACCTTGAGTATTGTTGTGACCACATTACTTGGTTTTATATATGCCTTGCTGTCTTATTTACCATTTTGGGCTTAAATTTGACCATGACTGAATTGCATGTACAGATTTATGCATCATTTCTTTTTTGTTTACTTCCTGCAAATACAAGGAGTTTTTAAGTTTACTGCAGTACTTTTGGACCATGAGGTAAACGTTTATACTGGTACAAGTGGCAAACATAGATATTGCTAAATGTGCAAGGGCTAGTAGTATTTTGCAATATAGAATTTTCTGTTCTTCCTGTGTGTTTATTGCCATTGAAGAGAAGGTTAATATTTTCTGTAGTATTAATTTCAGATTTAGTCCAGCAATGTAACCAGGAGTGGTTAGGTACATTCCATCACAATTGGGAAATACCTGACATCTATTCAGCGGCTTCTAAAGGAGCTGTCTAATTTGCAATTTGAAGCACTAGAGGCACAACTCTCAGTTAATGACTGAAATATTGTATTATATTTATTTTAAATACAGAAATTAGAGTTTTAATCTGCCTGGACTCTGTCCTGTGATTAACAGTAAATATTTCACATTTTTCACCCTGACAGAAATGCATCTCAGTGGTGACAGGTTTTGTACTTTGTTCATAATGGAATGAATTCCAATAAATTCAGTTACTTTTGTTATTTATTTTGCAGATAAACATGGGCCTCTAGAAGCCGCCAGTGGCAATGTGAAAATGTTTGATGATGCTGATGGACAATATTTCTGGCAAATTCATGGAAATCTTCTGAAGTTTGTAAATTATAACAATAAAAAACCTTACACAGTAAATGGCTTCATTTCTTTTTAATCTCAATTGGGGCAGAAAGTGGTTTTAAAAAAAGGACTCGAGGGATATTTTGGTTCTGGGAGGGATAAGGCATGAGGGTAGAAATGTAGGAAGTGGGGTGAACACAGTCAACAACAATGGAGGGATAACCTTGGCTGAGGAGTATTTGCTCCCTGTGAAAATGAGTGGTAGTTCAGGTCTAAAGTTTAGAAAATTCTGTTTAGAAAGTTGAGTCTATTAATCCAGCTTGGGCTGAGCTTCATTGGAACAATTTGGGAGGCCATGAGTGCAGAGATCAAAATGACAGTGACATGAAAATTTTAACTGGTGAGCAGCTGGAAAGTTCAGTCAAGATTACAATTCGAGGTATTCGTCAAAGCCATCCCATTTGCATGTGTTGACCCCAAATGTCAAAAAGGCCACATTGTGAGCAGTGAATACATACCATTAAGATGTAAGTATAGAAAACACTTCCAGCCAGAGGAAGCATTTGAGGCCTCAATGAACAGGGCAGAGATAAAAGTACATGAGTTTAATCTACTGCTCTGACATGGGAAGAGCAAGGAAACAGTGCAGGTTCTGCACGTGATACAAAAGTGGACCAGGGTAGGATGGAGCAGTTTGTTCAGAATTCAAAGTGTGAGAGAAGGTATGGGTAAGAGGTCACAGAAATGATAGAGGATGGATTTTATTTTTATTTTTTCTTGGAATGTCATTGTTGCTAGCAAGGCTAGCATTTGGTGTTCATCCCTATTTGCCCTTGAACAGAGTGGCGTGCTGAGCTATTACAGAGTGCAGTTAATAGTCAATGACATTTGAGAGTCTGGAATCATTTAGTCCAGATGAGGTAAGACAACTGACTTCCTAGGACACTCGTAAACCAACCCTTGATCACAATGGTTTTGTGATCCAAAATTACTGAGGCTAACATTATTATCATCTACATTTATGAATTGAATTTGAATTCCACCAACTGCCATTGTAAAATCTGAATCCATGTTCCCAGAGTATTAGTCTAGATGTCTGGATTGCTAGTCTAGTGGCAGCATTGGCCACCATCTCTCCTCAAGCTGTTGAATGCGGAGGCTGGTAGGGGAAAGATAAGGACAAAAGGGATATATTGTAGTTTGAGAAGACAAAGTGTAAAGCTAGAAATGGTATAAATGCATTTGAGGGCCCTGTCAAACACAACAGAAGTGTATCCTTTACTGTGGAAGAGGGAGACATTTTGGAAGCTGGTTGCAATGGAGCTCGCAGGAGAATAGAATTATGTTCTCACCAAAAGCAGCAGAGTGAAAGGAAGTATAAATATGGAGGATGTGGAAAAGCTGTGAACTTATAGATATCAGTTGAATTGTAATCACTATTTGAAAGGATATCAGCCCTGATAGGTGCAAGAAAACAATAGTAGAATGTTTGAGAATTCATCAGAGCATTGCCTAAGTATAATATGAACAGGAATGAAAATAACCTGTTAGCACCTGCTTAAATCAGCCTAGACAGCAGAACACCTTTGATAAGTTCCTCTCCATAATCATATTTGCTGTACCCTTAGTGCCTGGCATTTGTGTGGCAATGACCATTTCCAACAAGAGCCAATATAATCACTAAATCTCCTTCTATCATTGACCGGGAATTCAACTGGACTTGTCACATAAACACTGGCTACAACAGCATGTCAGAGACTAGGAATATTGTGGTGAGTCACTCAACTGACTCCCTCAAGCCAGTCCTCCAACTACAAGGCGCAACTCAGGAGTGTGATGCAATACTCTTCACTTGCCTGGATGAGTGCAGCTCCAACAACACTCAAGAGGCTTGAAGCCATCCAGGTCAAAGCTGCCTCCTTGACTGGCATTACATCCACAAGCACCCACTTCCTCCACCACCAAAGCTCAGTAGCAGCAGTGCTATCTACAAGATGTAATGCAGAAATTCATCAAAGGTTCTCAGACAGCATCTTCCAAACCCAAACCCACAACCACTTCCTTCTGGAAGCACAAGGCCTGCAGATACTGGAGATCAGAGTCGAGAGTGTGGTGCTGGACAAGCACAGCAGGTCAGGCAACATCCAAGGAGCAGGAGAATCGATGTTTTGGGCATAAGCCCTTCATCAGAAATCAGGTGATTTCTGATGAAAGGCTTATGCCCGAAACATCGATTCTCCTGCTCCTCGGATGTTGCCTGACTTGCTGAACTTTTCCAGCACCACATTCTTGACTCTGATTTCCAGCATCTGCAGGCTTCACTTTCTCCCAGCATCTATGAGAACACCCCACCTTCAAGTTCCCCTCCAAGCCATTCACCATCCTGACTTGGAAATACATTGCTGTTGCTGGGTCAAAATCCTGGAATTCCCTCTCTAACGGCAGTGCAGGTCAACCCATAACAGGTGGACTACAGTGGTTCAAAAAGGCAGCTCATGACCATCTTCTCAAGGTCACTAGGAACGGGCAATAAATGCTTGCCAGCCAGCAATGCCCACATTCCACAAATGAATAAAAGAAAACTACCAGGTAGCACACTTATTCAAGTTACTTCTTTTCTGAAAACATCACAGGGAGGTGATGGCCTAATAGCATTATCACTGGACTATTAATTGAGAGACCCAGATTAAATTCTGGGGACCGGGGTTGACACCCCCATGGCAGATGGTGGAATTTTAATTCAGTATCTAGAATTAAGAATCTAATGATGAAAATGGGCTTATCACTGATCGGCAACATTGTCCTGTACAGGGAAGGTCATGTCTTACCAACTTAATAGAATTCTTTGAGGAAGTTAGGGCACGTAGGAACAGAGAACAAGGTAAGACTGATGATTTGCATTTATTTCAATGCAAGAGGCCTAATAGGGATGCAGATGAATGCAGGGCATGGATAAGAACATGGGACTGGGATATCATAGCAATTACAGAGACGTGGCTCAGGAATGGGCAGGACTGGCAGCTTAATGTTCCAGGATACCAATGCTATAGGGAGCATAGAAAGGGGGGGGGGGGGGGGGAGGGGAGAGAGGAAGGGGAATGGTGTTTTTGATATGGGATAGCATTACTGCTGTACTTAGGGAGGATATTCCTGGGAATACATCCAGGAAAGTTATTTGGGTGGAACTGAGAAATAAGAAAGGGATGATCACCTTATTGGAATTATATTATAGATCCCTCAATAGTCAGCGGAAAATTGAGAAACAAATCTGTAAGCAGACTTCAGTTATCTGTAAGAATAATAAGTGTGGTTATGGTAAGGGATTTTAACTTTCCAAACATAGACTGGGACTGCCATTGTATTAAGGGTTTAGATAGAGAGGAATTTGTTAAGTGTGGGCAAGAAAATTTTCTGATTCAGTATGTGGGTGTACCTACTAGAGAAGGTGCAAAACGCCCTCTTCTTGGGAAATGAGGCAGGGTAGGTAAGTGAGTGTCAGTGGAGGAGCACTTTGGGGCCAGCAACCATAATTGTATTAATTTTAAAATAGTGATGGAAAAGGATAGATTGAAGTTCTAAAGTGGAGGAAGACTAATTTTAATGGTATTGGGCAAGAACTTTCAAAAACTGATTTGGGGCAGATGTTCACAACTAGAAAATGGGAAGCTTTCAAAAATGAGGTAACTGGAGTCCAGAGGCAGTATATTCCTGTTAGGGCAAAACGAAAGGCTTGTAGGTGTAGGGAATTCTGAATGACTAGAGAAATTCAGGTTCTGTTAAGAAAAAGAAGGAAGCATATGTCAGTTATAGACAGTAGAGGCGGAGTGAATCCTTAGAAGAGTATAAAGGCAGTAGGAGTATACTTAAAAGAAGAAAATCAGGAGGGCAAAAAGGGGACATGCGATAGCTTTTGCAAATAGGGTTAAGGAGAATCCAAAGGGTTTTTATAAATGCATTAAGGACAGAAGGGTAACTAGGGTGAGAATAGGTCCTCTTAAAGATCAGCAAGTCAGCCTATGTGTGGAGCCGCAGGAGATGGGGGAAATACTAAACAAATCTTTTGCATCAGCATTTACTATGGAGAAAGACATGGGAGATATAGAATGTAGAGAAATAGATGGTGACATCTTGAAAAATGTCCATATTACACAGGGGGAGGTACTGGATGTCTTGAAATGCATAGCAGTAGATAAATTCCCAGGACCCGATCAGGCGTACCCTAGAAGACTGTGTGGGAAGCTTGGGAAGTGATTGCTGGGCTTTTTGCTGAGCTATTTGTTTCATCGATAGTCTCAGATAAAATGCAGGAAGACTGGAAGTTGGCTACTATTTAAGAAAGGTAGTAAGGAAAAGCCAGCGAATAATTGACCAGTTAGCCTGACATCGATGGTGGGCAAATTGTTGGAGAGAATCCTGAGGGACAGGATTAACGCATTTGGAAAAGCAAGGACTGATTAGGGATAGTCAGCATGGCTTTGTGAGTGGGAAGTCATGTCTCACAAACTTGATTTGAGTTTTTTGAAGAAGTAACAAAGAAGATTGATGAGGGCAGAGCAGTGGACGTGATCTATATGGACTTCAGTAAGGCATTCCACAAGGTTTCCTCATGGTAGACTTGTTAGCAAGATTGGATCTCATGAAATACAGGGTGAACTAGCCATTTGGATACAGAACTGGCTTGAAGGTAAAAGACAGAGGGTGGTTGTGGAGGGTTGCCTTGCAGAATGGAGGCCTGTGACCAGTGGTGTACCATAACTATCAGTGCTGGGTCCACTGCTTTTTGTCATTTATATAAATGATTTGGATGTAAACATAGGAGGTTTGCAGGAGGTTGTAATAAGTTTGCAGATTACACCTGAATAGGCTGGGGCTGTTTTCCCTGGAGCATCAGAGGCTGAGGAATGACCTTATAGAGCTTTTAAAATCATGAAATGCATAGATTCGGATAAAGTCTTTTCCCTGGGGTGGGGAGTGCAGAACTAGAGGACATAGGTTTAGGGTGAGAGGGGAAAAATTTAAAAGGACCTAGGGGACAACGTTTTGACGCAGAGGGTGATACATGTATGGAATGAGCTGCCAGAGGAAGTGGTAGAGGCTGGTACAATTGTAACATTTAAAAGGCATCTGGATGGGTATATGAATAGGAAGGGTTTAGAGGGACATGGGCCAAGTTCTGGCGAATGGGACTAGATTAGGTTCAGATATATAGGTTAGGTCAGCATGGACAAGTTGGACTTAAGGGCCTGTTTCCATGCTGTACATCTCTATGATTCTCAGTGACAAAGTTGATTGATGAGGGAAGAGCTGTAGATGTCATATACATGGACTTCAGTAAGGCATTTGATTAGCTTCCCCATGGTATGCTGATGAAGGAAGTGAAGTCGCATGAGTTCCAGGGTATACTAGCTAGATGAATAGAGAACTGATGGGTCAGCAGGAGACAGAGTAGTCGTAGAAGGGAGTTTCTCAAAATGGAGAACTGTGATCCGTGGTGTTCCACAGGAATCTGTGCTGGGACTATTGTTGTGATATACAAAAATGATCTGGAGGAAGTTATAGGTGGTTTGATTAGCAAATTTGCAGATGACACTAAGATTGGTGGAATAATAGTGAAGGTGACTGTCAGAAAATACAGCAGAATATAGATAGATTGGAGAGTTGGGCAGAGAAATGGCTAATGGAGTTCAATCTGGGCAAATGCCAGGTAATACATTTTGGAAGATCCAATTGAAGAGCGAGCTATACGGTAAATGGAAAACCCCTGGGGAATACTGATGTACAGAGAGATCTGGGTATTCAGGTCCATTGTGGCAACACAGGTCAATAGAGTGGTCAAGGAGACATCCGGCGTGCTTTCCTTCACTGGATAAGGTAATGAGTACAAGAGTTGGCAGATCATGTTACAGTTGTATAGGACTTTGGTTCGGCCACATTTGGAATACTGCGTACACTTCTGGTCGCCACATTACCAAAAGGATGTGAATGCTTTGAAGAGGGTGCTGAAGAGGTTCACCAGGATGTTGCCTGGTATAGAGGGTGCTCGCTATGAAGACAGGTTGAGTAGATTAGGGTTATTTTCATTAGAAAGATGGAAGTTGAGGTCTACAAAATCATGAGAGGTATGGACAGGGTGGATCGCAGGAAGCTTTTTCCAAGAGTGGTGATCCTAATTACTAGGGCTCAAGGGTTCAAAGTGAGAGAAGAAAAGTTTAAGGGAGATATGCGTGGAAAGCTCTTTACGCAGAGGGTGGTGAGCACCTCGAACGTGTTGCCAATGGAGGTGGTAGAGGCAGGGATGATAGCGCCATTTAAGATGTATCTAGACAAATACATGACTGGGCAGGAAGCAGAGGGATACAGATCTTTAGAAAATAGGTGACAGGTTTAGGTAGAGGATCTGGATCGGCGCAGGCTTTAGTAGGCCAGAGGGTCTGTTCAAGTGCTGTAATTTTCTTTCTTCTTCCCCTCTCCCCTTTCCCTCTTTCCCAGTCCCCTCCATTCACATGCATCCCCTCTTACTCATCCCTCTTCCCCTCTTTCCCTTCACCCCTCCCCACTCCTTTCCATTCCCTCCCCTCTCCTCCCTCCCTCTCCCTACCTTCCTCTCCCTCCCCTCTCCTCCCCACCTTCCTCCCTTCTCCTCCCCCTCCCTCCCCTCTCCTCCCCATCCTCCCCTCTACACTAGTCTCCTCCCTTTTCCCTCTCTATCCGCATCCCTCTCCACCTCCTCCTTCCTCTCCCTTTGCCTGTCCTTACCCCTCCCTCTCTTGCATCCCAACTTTCTCATCTTTCTCCACCTCCTTGTCCCTCCCCCTCCTCTCCTGCCTCCCCACCTGCTCCTCCTTCTCCACCTGCTCCTGCCTATCCCATCTCCCCACTCAACCCCTCTCCTCTCCCCTCCCCGATCCTCCTCTCTCATCTTCCTCACTCCCTTTCTTTCCCTCTTCCCTCCCTCTTCCCCCATCTATTAACCACTCTCCCGCCCCCCCCACGTGCCCCGCCCCTCCTCTCTCACCCCTAACCCTCCATACCCCGAACTCTCCACCCTCCCACCCCCCTCTCTCTCCCCCTCACACCTCTCTCTCCATCTCCCCTCCCATCCCCTCTCTCTCCTCCCCCTCCCACCCCTCTCTCTTT